>NC_053025.1:531331859-531358210 GCF_003073215.2 Triticum urartu | reverse complement strand
GAAAGTTTATGAGTTTGAGATTACTAAAGTATGAAACAATTGCTTGGCTTGTCATCGGGGTTGTGCATGATGATAGCATTCTTGTGTGACGAAAATGAAACATGACTAAACTATATGATTTTGTAGGGATGAACTTTCTTTGGCCATGTTATTTTGAGAAGACATAATTGCTTAGTTAGTATGCTTGAAGTATTATTATTTTTATGTCAATATGAAATTTTATCTTGAATCTTTCGGATCTGAATATTCATGCCACAATTGAGAAGAATTACATTGAAATTATGCCAAGTAGCACTCCGCATCAAAAATTCTGTTTTTATCATTTACCTACTCGAGGACGAGCATGAATTAAGCTTGGGGATGCTGATACGTCTCCAACGTATCTATAATTTTTTATTGCTCCATGCTATATTATCTACTGTTTTGAATATTTATGGGCTGTATTATCCACTTTTATATTATTTTTGGGACTAACCTATTAACCGGAGGCCCAGCGCAGAATTGCTGTTTTTTTGCCTATTTCAGTGTTTTGAAAAAAAGGAATATCAAACAGAGTCGAAACGGAACGAAATCAACTGGAGAAGTTATTTTTGGAAGAAAAGCTACCGGAAAAGCTTGGACCCCACGTCAGGAGCCAAGGGAGGAGCTCACGAGGGTGGGGGGCGCCCCCCCTAGGGCGCGCCCCCCTACCTCGTGGGGCCCCCGAAGCTCCACCGACGTACTTCCTGCACCCATATATCTTCACGTACCCTAAAACTTCCACACGAGAGATTAGATCGGGATTTCCGCCGCCAGAAGCCTCCGTAGCCACCTAAAACCAATCTAGACCCGTTCCGGTACCCTGTCGGAGGGGGCAATCCTTCCCCGGTGGCCATCTTCATCATCCCGGTGCTCTCCATGACGAGGAGGGAGTAGTTCTCCCTCGGGGCTGAGGGTATGTACCAGTAGCTATGTGTTTGATATCTCTCTCTCTCGTGTTCTTGAGGTGATATGATCTTGATGTACCGCGAGCTTTGCTATTATATTTGGATCCAATGATGTTTCTTCCCCCCTCTACTCTCTTGTAATGAATTGAGTTTCCCCTTTGAAGTTATCTTATCGGATTGAGTCTTTAAAGATTTGAGAACACTTGATGTATGTCTTGCCGTGCGTATCTGTGGTGACAATGGGATATCACGTGATTCACTTGATGTATGTTTTGGTGATCAAATTGCGGGTTCTGCCCATGAACCTATGCATAGGGGTTGGCAGACGTTTTCGTCGTGATTCTCCGGTAGAACTTTGGGGCACTCTTTGAGGTTCTTTGTGTTGGTTGAATAGATGAATCTGAGATTGTGTGATGCATATCGTATAATCATACCCACGGATACTTGAGGTGACATTGGAGTATCTAGGTGACATTAGGGTTTTGGTTGATTTGTGTCTTAAGGTGTTATTCTAGTACGAACTCTAGGACTGTTTGTGACACTTATAGGAATAGCCCAACGGATTGATTGGAAAGAATAACTTTGAGGTGGTTTCGTACCCTACCATAATCTCTTCGTTCGTTCTCCGCTATTAGCGACTTTGGAGTGACTCTTTGTTGCATGTTGAGGGATAGTTATGTGATCCAATTATGTTATTATTGTTGAGAGAACTTGCAGTGGTGAAAGTATGAACCCTAGGCCTTGTTTCAATGCATTGCAATACTGTTTTCGCTCACTTTTATCATTAGTTACCTTGCTGTTTTTATATTTTCAGATTACAAAAACCTATATCTACCATCCATATTGCACTTGTATCACCATCTCTTCGCCGAACTAGTGCACCTATACAATTTACCATTGTATTGGGTGTGTTGGGGGCACAAGAGACTCTTTGTTATTTGGTTGCAGGGTTGCTTGAGAGAGACCATCTTCATCCTATGCCTCCTACGGATTGATAAACCTTAGGTCATCCACTTGATGGAAATTTGCTACTGTCCTACAAACCTCTGCACTTGGAGGCCCAACAACGTCTACAAGAAGAAGGTTGTGTAGTAGACATCAGTTGCCACCATTTAGGGTTAGGTTCTCTCATTCCAGAATAACCAATTATAATTGTGGTCTCAGCTGGAATGCTGAACTGAACCATGCAGTGTACTGACCAGCTGAAATGCTTGTGCATTCCACTAAATTTAAGCACCGCTATTTGCAGAAATAAGCAGACCAAAATGCCTCTTGTCCGCACACCTGTCCAAAAAACCATCGTGCAAACATGCCAGCTAGTCCTCGGTCCCTGGATGAACTGGTAGAAAGTGCATTCCGGACTAGGATGCAGTTGTTTTCGCTTGTCCCTGCACTGCAATCAGGAAGTAAAACATACGAATCAGCTTCTTTTAGATTGCGTTGGTCATTCTACCTTAGTTACTACCAATGTAGGGATACCTTGAGGACGGGAGGTTAGACGATGGCAACGAGGGATAGCCATCTCATTTTGCGCAGTTGTACTAAAACTGAGGTGTGTGCTTTTGATTGCGCGGATAGAAACGATACGGAGACAGATATCCCGAAACAATATGGAGACAGACATCCCTGTTTGCGCAGATACGAAATACGGTTATTTAAACAGTGACAGATATTACTACTTTCCCCGTTTCCTCTTAGAACCAAGTCCTAGATTCATGCTACAGCTTTCCCACTTTCTTCCCTGTTTGAACCAACACTTTGAGTCGACTATATAAACTAGCTTTACTTCTAATAATAGTAGAAGTCTAGGTGGCTTTGGAACAGCGGACGGAAGTAGAAAAGGATCCACATGAAGGGAGCTGGGGCAGTAGAGCAAGGCAGGTTTCGAAGGAATATATACCTGAGGGTCGTCGGTGTGTGGCAAAGACAGCGTCGGGAGGCCGCATCTTGGCCACAATACCGCAGGGAGGAAGAAGGGGTCGGATGCCCTCCCGAGCCGGCGCTCTCTCAGAGAGAACGGCACGGCCACCGATCGGGACGCGCGGGCAGCCGTTGGTCTCCTCCCTTGTTACCGACGACACCATGAACGATGCACCTACACCCCTGCCCCGGTCGAGGTTGTCTGACCAGATTTGTGACCAGCCATGAGCTGAGAGAGAGTGTGGCTACCTATGTGTTGCTTAGATCTGGAGAGCATGAGAGAGTGAACGAGAGGAACCCTAGTAAAGCAAGCGCTAAGGCTCCTTCTTTTATATATAGTGGAGTGATTTTGTTGTACCAGCTTCAAAAAAATGCGCTCCTATGTGTACCCATGAGTGGGTGTGAGAGAACTAGTGCGTGCATGCACTGCTTCTCTTTGTGAGAGTACTTTATACTATGCCCAAAGAACGTTCGCCGCAAGAGTAATAGTATAAGTGTGTGATGTGTGACCTAAAATAAAATGTGTGTGCCGTCTTTTGTTTTTTAGAAGTTCTGAGGGTAGTGTGTGAAGAGCACATATGTGCGTGACGTCTACCTGCAGATAGATGGTGGGTGCGATGTGCTAGTCAGCGAGAGGACTTGGGAGAGCCGTGACTCGTGAGGGTGCGTGTGCGTGAGAGAGAGGGGGCACGTATCAATGCAATGCATGTGTCCATAAATCATTATCCGACAAACGTTCGCCACAAGCCTTTTCCTGATGAACGCCGTAAGAACCGTTAGATCAGCATCCGACAATGTCAGTTTTGCCATGTCATTTAACAGAATAGCCACTCCTCCTACACACAAATCTTCCACGTGAGTGTTAGCAACTGCCATATGCTCCCTCCATTCCGAAATGCAGTGCATATAGCTTTATTGAAAATTCGAACCTCGCAAACTTTTACCGAGTTTTCATGTACCAAATTGGACATGTAGAATACCATGTATATATCATTTCATTCATCTTTGAGAGATAACTATAAAGATGGGTGAGGAGTCTACAAAGAAAGACCATTGTATCACCCGCAGCAATTTCAAGCATCCTTTAGTGTCGAGGAATATCATAGGAACTCTATATGATATGATTTTTATAGGATTTTTTCCTTTAGAGACAATTAGTTCATAGGAATAGTTTCATATACTCCACATTTCAAAGGAAATAAACATGATATCATTTCTATAGCTTTAGAGCCACTTGGTTCATATGAATGGATTCCTATACTCCCTTAATTTCAAAGGAAAATAAACATTAGCGTATATTCAATAGAAAAGTTCCTATGATATGAACCAAATTACATCTCTTTTCTAATCCCTCCTCATAGGAATTGAGATACATTTCATCTCTAGATTCAATAGAAAAGTTCCTATGATGTGAACCAAATGACATCTCTTTTCCAATCCCTACTCATAGGAATTGAGATGCTCCATGTCATCTCTTTCCCTACAACTTCCATGTATACATCTTCTATTCCTAAATAGATAGTACAACCCAGTAGTAGCTTTTTTCCAAAACATGCAACTATGGCACAAGAACTATATAGTGTGCCAATAACTTTGAAAGATGGTCGCTGGATGAAGCTAACCCGACAGTGCAGAGATAGGCAAATCCGAGCACTACTGGCCGTTGGATATCATCAACATTCCACCAGATCTGCCACATGTACAATTTAGAAGACTCCATGGTTGAACTTAAGCATAATGCACAAACCTCAAAACAAAAGCACTTCTCCTTTGTTCTAGAATTTTCTGTATCATACATGATTATTTTTTCTAAATGAATTGACATTATTTGTTTTTACTTTATGATTTACAATGCACAACCCCATGAATCTTAACATTTTTATAAAACTAATTGATTTTGAATGAGATGAACTATAAGAACTAAACGAACATCTACATCATGCATATATGACTCAAAGCTTTACATGCTATAGTGTGTATTTATTCATAATTTGGTTTCGAAATCTCATGCTTTCAATACATGTGTACCTTACTAGTTTTGATTAGAGTAGCAAATTTCACGCAGCCTCGGGTATATCAAAATGCAGGGCCCATGCATCATTGCCTTTCGGTCGAACCTACGTCCACAATTTTTTGTATGTATTATATCTCCATTGGTCCCCGAACCCAAAATGTTGCCTCGTTCCCGTAAAACCAAGCGGCCCACACATATTTAAGGCGTCTACTTGAACCCGTTTACTACGACGTGGCCTCACACGCCGTAGTACTCCTACAAACCCTACCGCCGCACTCATCATCGGTTTTCTTCAAGAGGACGAGGGAGAAGCCGATTTGTAGTGGAGGCGCTTTCAAAAAAGGATCTGTAGTGGAGACCCCTACCCTAGGGTGCCCTAGGTAGCTGCCGCACGCATCGTTATTTTCTCTTTTCTTTATGCTCTTGCGCCCTAGAGTGAAATGATGGTTGCTTCGTCCGTCCAGCTTAATGCGAGAAAGGTGGGGCTTTGTGATTTGACCCCTCATCGCTCATTTTCTACTACTGCGGCGCTACGACCGGGGTGCCTCCAATTCCAACCGCTGCTCCGAACTGTAATTTGGTGCATCACACGTGGAACAAGACAGTGGATGAGCCACATGTCGGCCAAAGGGGTCCTGTTAAGTGTGTCGCCATTTCGTGTGTGAACTGACCCTGCTTGAGTTGCTACACCAACATGACAGGAGCAGCCTAGAACTTGGTTTTGCTCCTTGATGAATCCCGACTATATTGATCTAAAAAGATACGTGCTAAACTACCCTCTCCGTCTTGGTTTTCTTATTTTTAGGCGTCTCGGTTTATAGGGCCTACACGTAGTTCTAGGTCATCCATTTGACTAACTAAATATGAGTTACTATGTCACAAAAAGTATATCCTTGGATTCTTAAGCGGATGTAGTTGTATTTAAAAGTCGAGGGCGGGGCTTTTCCTGCGCGGTAGGCGGGGCAGTTCCGCCTAGTCAGTTCGACAGAGACGCGAGAAGACGAGGGAGTAGGCTGCTGCAAACGTAGGGTTGTGTGATTTGACAGTGAGTTACTGCTGGACAGGTGGGGCCCCGTGATTTGACTTGCCATTATTATTTCAACTGCGGCGCTACGACCGGTGTGAGTCTCTCGATTCCTGACCACCAACATTACGAAGAAAGAGATAGAGAGGGGTAAAAAAATACACTTATAGCCAACCTTATAGCCAACCTTGTTGTAGTATGAGTGACTAAGTGATGACTATGTATGACATGCCAACATCAGATAGCCTAATGCACCGTGTTAAATCTCCAACCTTGGATCTGAGATCAAACAGTCGCATGCTAAGTTGCTAAAAATTTGCAGAATAACCCTCCAGGATAGGATATTCACCCATAGGTCTAGAATCACGCCATGCAATCGTTCGATCTCAGATCCAAGGGCTCTCAGAAGCCCGTATCATGGGAGAATGGAAAGCCACTACCCTACCGTTCGCACGCTGGCAGTTCGCTCTTACTCGTCCCCGCACGTCATTCAATACTACGACGGTTCGCTCCTAGTCGTCCTGTCCATTCACATTACGGAAGTTCCACTAATCCTAACCCTCCTCCCAAATCCATGGCGTCCCAAATCTCCACGATCGACGGTGAGTACAAGGTTAGAACCATCACCGGCGATGAGTTCAACGTCATCTACACCCGTTCTTTCGCGACGGTGAAAGGATGCCTTTCTCGCTTCAGACGCATGTTCGAAAACTCAGATGATGAGTGGGTCGCTGGGCTAGATGTTGAGTACACCACAGTCCTAGGACCAGAGAAGAATCTAAAGGATGAAGAGAGGAAGAAGCCCGCTGTGATCCAGGTTTGCGTACATAACGTTTGCTTGGTCTACCACATATGCCATGCCAACGTTGAGTGCCAGGATTTTAAGAACTTCCTCAAGGACAAAATAGTGAAATTCATTACTATAGACTTTAAGAACGACAGGGATGTCCTGCGTCAGATAGGTCTCGTTGTAGGCAACCCCTTCGACCTCCAGAAGAATCAGCCGATGTCCTGTCGTCAGCCTTCAATGCTGACCCTGGCAGGATCCATGTTTCATCCTTCGTACGGTAAACTGGAGAAACCTCCATACACGTTTCATCATCATACATGGCAGAGGAATGTACTAGATATAGACCACATCCACTACGCTGCAATGGATGGCTACCTTTGCTTCAATATCTACAAGGGTTGGACGAAGAGCAACAGCCAAGTGTGCGGTTCAAGCAAAGATGTATTGGCCAAGAGGGAGAGGGACAAGGACGAAGTCGAGGACGTGGACGAGGACTCCGAGTAAGGTGGCAGTGTCATTGCTCGTGGTGGTTCTAAACTTCTAATGCAGTGTCTATCGGATTAGTTGCATAGTTTAATTTCAGGTGTGCTTAGTTTAATTTGAGGGGTGTGTTGTGCTGAGTCCCCAGCAGAACTATGTTATGTTTCTTCTCGGTACTTTAACTCTTCAGTATGTACATACTACTAGTATTTCTCTAATAGAATTTAGACCCTAATTAAGCACGTAGTAGCGTTTTTAATAGTACTATATGCATAATTTGGCGACGAGCGCTCTCTATATGTACCACCTTTTTTTAATTTCAATTTTTGCTCCATGGCACAATCCATCGATAGTACTACTATACAAAAGTATACATTTTTTAAAAGGCTAGAGTACTGTTCATCACATGTATAGCCAATTAAATTCTCAACCTAGAACAACATGGATGCCATGTAGTAAACCGATACGGAGGAAGTATAGTAAAAATGAGGTGATTTTACCAAGCAATCGGCGGGGGAGGATGGCCTGTCATGCGGTCCCACGTGTCATGATGTACCAAGGCGATGTGTGTGTCCCTCTTGAGGCAGAAGCAATACTACGTGGTTTGAGATGATGGCGAACCGAAGTGTGAAATAATGGTTACTTCGTCCATCTGGGAAGGTGCGGCATTGTGATTTGACGTCTCATTGCTCATTACTACTACTGGGCCGGTACGAGTGGGGTGCGTCCCCCCTGCTGTTCTGCACTGTTATTTGGTGCTTGACACGTCGACATGGTTGCTATATGTCCCACATGTCGGCGACAGGAAGTACAGAATTCATGAAATGGAACGTCGACGGAGGAGTATACTACAGAATTCATGAAAGGGGGAGTGACTTAGTTTTGGAAAAATATGTTTTTACGGAGTACGTACCCACTAGGGTTTATAGGGCTCATCTAAAAACATTCGTTTTTCCGTTTGATAAGTCTCAATTCTACTATACTAGTAGTAGTACCATTACATGTTGGATTTTGAGGTGTGTTAGATCACCCGACGCAAGCAGTGTCAAGAGGAAACTAACCAATGCATGTACAAGTTCATGGAAATTTAGTGGTCATTCATGCATTCGTTCTAATTAATGCCTCGGTAAACATAACTTCTTGAGAAGAACGAGCGTACTAATTACTTGTGCAAACTACGAAATTAATTCGACCACTCACCGTCTACCTTGGTTGGAGAGATTTTGAAATTGAGCCATAAACTGGAAAGGAGGGACTAGTAACTTTTGTCTCGATTACTATTTGTGGCCTTGTATAGATGCAAAATGTATGTTTTTATAGTGGCCTTGTATAAGTAAATGGAGGGAGTACTAAACAAAGTACGTAGCAGGGACGAGGAGTAAACGGAGGGAGTAGTAAAATTTTCTCCTCGTGCTGCGAGTCACCGCGCGCGTGGGCGAGGGAGCGGGCGTAAAGGCGTACAGTACTACTACTACTACTAATACTACTACTACTACTACTCGTAAGCAAGCTTCACCTCATCCTGCGAGCCACCACGCCCGTGGGCGGGGGATACGGCGTACTAAGCAAGCTTCTCCTCGTTCTGCGAGTTGACGGGACACATCAAAAGTACTCCAGTGTATAGAGCCTTGCCTCTAAGGTAGGCCCCACATGGTTTGCCTCTTTTTTTAATTTAACATAACGCGTCAAGTCGCAATTTGTTTGTTCACCCGTGGTAGACGATCCTCCCTCCACCAAGTGGACAACTAGTACACGTGCCAAATTACCACGTGGGCTGCCTTTTTCATATAGAAATGAGCTCCACCGTGTACCCGCGCGGGTGTGGTTGGGAAAGAGACGGGAGTATGTGCGACGTGCGTGCACCTCTTCTCTTCATGCACGTCCCCCACCTACGTGGGTGTGTGTGAGAGAGATACAAACTAGACATAATGCGCCGTCCATCCCCATGCCTGCGCCCAGTCCGACCACCAGTCACCACCACGCCCCACTCCACCTCACCTTATCTCTCATCTTTCTCCCTCCATTTTTATATACAAGGGGCCACTATCAAAATTACAATTTGCAGATATACAAGGCCACTAACACTAATCGATGCAATATTAATGGTGTTTGCCTCGTGGTACTAGCAAAGGAGGACATTAATTATCCCTTGCATGCATGCGTGAGTTTGTAAAAAAATGCATCTTGATGTTCCGTGCAATTCACGGGCATCTTGCTAGTCCATGAAAACAACACATGGCAAAATTCCATGGCGAATGAGGGATTTGAATCTGTTGGGAGGGGTTATTAGGATCTTGCCCGGGGTAGCCAAAATATTGGCGACCCTTATGTCCATCGGTGCCTTTGCCACCGATGAACGAGGAATGGCTCGGGTGCTCATGCTGTCATGCATCCTCCAGCGCGCACGTTGGAGACAAGCTCGCACGAGCTGTGTTTTTTTGTCCCACAACGCCGCCCAAGCCGCCCGCAGACCGACCGGCGACCCGCAAATTACGCCATCCAACCGTAGCCGCACACATTATGACAGCAACTCAACAACCGGACGAAATTCACGGAAACACGTAGACAAACTGATATTTCATATAAACAACGACACAAATCATACAAAATAACGGATTTTCATACAAACATGACAGATTTCATTACTTCAAATGAACTACGCGGTGCTAGTTCTGGTCATCACGGGTATATAATACCTGGCCTAAATGGTCGCTCGCCGATCGTTTGTGTTCCTCATGTCCAGCAGCACGATCACCGGACTGCTGGGAGCCCCGGAGGTATATGCTTGAGCGCAAAGGACGGCTCGCTTCCCCACTGCCCAACTGATATCATTGGCTGGTGCTGAAGATGATGGTGACTGGCACCGGTTCGAGTTCATCACCGGCCACTAATTTGCCATGGCCGGCACCGGCTCGAGTTCATCCTAACATTCCCCTCTTCCGTGGAGCCCATGCGGGGTCGACGAAGGTCCTCGCAACAAAAGGATCTGGCAAGACACCTACTGTGTACGCCGGTGTCACCTCCGCTATGGCCTTCATGGGACCCAAGCGGCGGTGGCCTCCCGTGTTCTACTTCTCATCGATGATGGCGGCGGACGCAGAGGCGCTGGCCACCGACTCGTCGCTCTCCGCGCACCCGGCTTCTGTCGCTGCTTGCATGGAGCGGCCGCCGGCATGGGAGTCTCGGCCACAGAAACGGGAGACATGGTACGAGGCGGCGGCATGGACGGCAGCAACGACGCCCGTGCGCCGCTCCTTGTCGAGCTGGCCTGGAGCGGTGAGTTGCTGAACCGCGCGCCGGCTTGGGGCGGCAATTGGCTCCGTCGGGCGAGGGGAGGGAGGTGGATCAGCGAGCTGCATAGCTCGTATCCGGCGGGCTACCTAGCCGGCTTGGATGCGGAATAACTACTCTTCGTAAGCCATTGTAAGAGTGGACAAAATGCTGGAGGAGATAGGGGAGCAGCTGAGGTGTGCGATTCTTGGCCGGCGTTTGGCCTCGTTTACATAGGATATTAAATAGACGGCGGATGGGAGGAGCTCGGCCGGCGTTGCGTTTAACGCCGGCCCGGTCATGAACGGACGTGTGTCCAGAGTGGGTTTCTCGGCTTCCACACGGGCGGGTTTCATGGAGGCGTTTGAATGCGGCACGGAGGCGTGTTCAGCCGAGCGTGCCGCGAGTGGCGCCCTCGACTCTGACCTAGGACACCGCAACGTTCTTCCACTAACGTGTGGGCTCTTTGGGTGCATGGCCTCCATGTCAGTGACCCAACGCAGGCAGCGCACAGCAGAGGAACCTTTGGTGGGCCAGGGCGGTCAGAAGCGGGTATTTCAAAAACCGATGATTGTTCATTGAGTGTGACGTCATCTTTTTCATGTAGATAAGCCTACTATGTTGATAGCCCGTTCGATACGTTGTGATTCATAAAGACCGCTGCAAACATCAATGTTCTGCTTATCTCAGATAAGATTGATTAATACCCGTAACAATCCATGTCCTAACAAAGGGTGCATGCACGTATAGGTTGAGCGTGTGTCTTGCGTCGTGTGCTGTGTGCATGCAGGCGTGCGAGTGTTGCATGCGTGCAAGGGTACGTTTCAGTGTTGCATGCATGGGTGCATACGTGCATGTGTTCGTGAGTTCATGTGTACGTGTCAGTGTTGCACGCCAACATGCATGCGTGTATACGTGTCAGTGTTGCACGCCTACATGCGTGCATGCATGTGTACGTGCGGGGTGAGGCTACACGTCAGTTGACTGACTTTTTCATCTTTGGTCATTAGATTTTCCAGCCGTTGGATGCAAAATCAAGGGCCTCCAGTTTATCATCAAACTCCACCCCCCTGAGCCGCCGGCCACCACCGGCCGAACCGCCAGCCCCCGCCGCCCGCGGCGGGCCCGCCCTCCCTGAAACCACTCCCCACCGCCGGTCCGCCGCCGCACCGGCCATCCCTCTAGCCCCCCCCCCCCCCCCCCCCCCTTTCTTCCCCGCGACCCCCCCCCCCCCCCGCGGCGGGCCCCCCCCCCCTGAAACCCCCCCCCCCCGCCGGTCCCCCGCCGCCCCGGCCATCCCTCTAGCCCCCCCCCCCCCACCGAGCTTTTTCTCCAAGGATCCCCACCCCACCGCCCAATGAATGCCCCCCAACCGCCGGTGACTGCCAACCAGAGGTCTCACGACTTCGAATACCCACCGACCACTAATTTATTACCATTTCTGTCCTTCATATACGCGCTGACGGGTGGGCCCTATGGTAATGTGCACTACTGAATGTGGACCGTTTGACTGGTCAATTGATCGTGTTATCAACAAATTATGGAGTTGTATGGTGAGCCAGTGACCGTATGATCACCCTAAAATGTACTCCTATTGTATTAACACAGTACAGACTCAAACTACCATTTCTGTCTTTCATATACAGGCTGACAGGTGGGCACCACGGTTACGCGCCCCGATGGTGCAATACTAGTTGCGCCGCGTGGAACGTTTGACTAGTCAATTGATTGTGTCATCAACAAAATACAAAGTTGTACGGGTGAGCCAGTGAGTGTATAATCATGATATGTATTTGTTTAACATGGTACAGACGCAAGGGCTCATATATACGCGCAAGCACTCACCGCTATAAGCGCACACACGCGAACTCTACCCCTATGAGCACCTTCGAGAGAGTGGGCCAGCATATATGATCTTGAGATTTTACGAAGTCACCATAGGTGCCTCATAGTCGAGTGGAACGTCTCCTCCCACTGAACGTACATCGCCGGAAAATACTGAAATTAACACAAGATCAATGCGAGCACCGGGACTTTAACCTTGGTGGGATCGAGAATACACTATCCTCTAACCATCCAACCACATGTTGGTTAGCACGACAAAATGTATGTGGTGACCGTGATGAGCTTATTCTGAAGTCCAGTGACCATATCGTGCTTTCGCTTCAAATACAATGACCGTAAGTGTCGTTAACAAAATACGGAGCACGCATCAAATGCAAAGTCCGTCAGTGTCATCAACAAAATATGGAGACGTATCATGAGCTAGATACCGTTGTACTAATGTATATGCTTATTTTCTTAGTAGCCGATTGCGTGTGTGGTGTGGTGGGCACATCATTTCTAGTTGTGGTGGGTCAACATGAAGACTCATGGGTCGGTTCCATCCTGCACCACATATAGGTTGGACCGAGACATGTTATACGAAGACCCATGTGGAGGACTCGGCGTACAACACGAAGCTACCAGAGTCGCGGAGGACTCTATCCCCACTGGTGATAAGCCGACTATATATGATTTGTAACCCTAGGCCCTTAGTATGTTATACAAGCTTGGGGGCTAGTTCGTCGATAGTATACGCACACGCACAATGCCTGGTATTCACGTGTACTTTGTACACACCCCTATCACTAATATACAGTACCAGGAGTAGGCTCTTTCTTCAACTGCAAGGGTCCGATCCAAACTAGGGTAAAACTTTGCCTCGTATTACCATCTAGCCTAACAGCCAGGGATATCCTACCGAATGATATGATGAAATCATATATGCCAACTACTAAGAGAGAGGTGTGTCGGGGGGGCGATGTGTGCGAGAGAGGCCTAAAGATAATGTGCGTGCGGAGACACGTAGGCACATATATGTGCGTATAGAGGGCTAGTAGAGACTGTGCATGTGTATATATGCATGTGAGAGAAATAGTGTTTTCCAACTAAGATTAGTGAAAAGAGTGGTACATAGTAGTCAGAAAGAGAGAGAGAGAGAGAGAAACGGACAGAGCATGTGCATGAGACACCCCGACACCCTGAGAGAGATTGTGAACGTGTGTGAAAGAGAAATGCTGATGCATACAAAGTGTGTGCACTCATGCGTTAGATAGAGAGATATATAATGCGTTTGTGAGAACGGGGCGAGGCATAGTGCATCTACGTGTAAAAGGCGGTTCTACACATTAAATTAAAATATAAATGGCATTATTATTTTTGGATGAGATCATGAATTTTGCAAATTGCCTATGGACGAAAATCGGTCTATTAGACACCCATACTCTATTGAATTCTAGCATGTGCATGTGTTTATTTCATATTATCGATCCATAGAGTGAGAGCGGTTTGAAATACAGGAAATGGATGCTTTTGCAATTCATATATAAACATTAATTAGTGCACTCCATGTTGTTAGTGTGAAGCACTTTATACATTTGTCACTTGCATGGATACATTCCAAATTGCTAGCTACGAAATGGAATAAATGTCGAATTCAACATAAAGGGGGTTTCGAAGATTCGAATTCATAGGAAGTGCATTCATCTATTTGAACCCGAGATAATGGCATTTGTAAATCAGATGTAAAAGGGGGCATCAATCTTTGTTGTGAGTTTGAACATGCTATATATGTTCATACGCATATCTAACTTTTTTTTGCAACCAAGGAGATTATATCTGGAAACATGCATGAACTGAGGTAAGTTGCATATTTTTTAATATATACTCGTGTACAATGTATATTCAAATGTACCCCCTCCATTCCAAAATAATCGTAGCTTTAGGATTCTCAAGAGTAAAGATTTGTGAAGTTTGACAAATCCTAAAAGTTCAATTCAAGAGAACCTAAAACGTTAATGCTTGTGCTCCCAAATATTGAACGAAGCGCCAAATAGGCCTTTGGTCACTCGAAACCACGCGAGACTAATGTTTTGGTGGTAGGAAATTACTGTCCTGACTCTGGCCTGTGTAGCCTATCGTCCCGATGTCCAAAGGTCTAAACCGGGGTAGGTTTGTAACTTCAACAAGACACCAGTCTCAACCGCCTCTGAGAAGCATTCATACGCCGTGGGCGCCTACCCATGTGCTCGGCCGAAATCTATCCCACCCACATTTGGGACACCTGACATGACTGTCCTACCCCCAACCCGCAATATGTCCGAAATTTTAGATGGGGGCAAAGTTTGTAACTTTCCCCAAATTTCAAACAAGCGCGTCTCAAACCGAAACATTGTTCCCCCTTAGTTCCCCGCCTCCCTCCGTTTCCCCATTCATACTCCGTGGGCGCGAAAACGCCCTCTCCCCCAGCCGCAAAACCCCAGCCTCCTCCGTCTTCCACCCCATAGCGGCCAATCCACCGCCGCCCTCCTCCATCACGCCGAAGCCGGTACCCCGACGTCGTCGTCCAACGCAACCACAACCGCAACGCCCTCAAGGACTTAGCAGCTGAAGCCGAGGCAGAGCTGCCTCCACGACGCCAACGCTGACGTGTGTCGTACCAGAACCACTCCGACCATGCCTTCCTGCGCCTCACTACTGCAGCTCCACTGTCGCAACCGTCCACCGCACCGGAGATGTTCCCGCTACGCCGTCGTTCACCGCCTCGGATCTGCGTCCCCACCGCCGACAGACGGCCACCGCACCACACTCAAGAACTTGGCCATGGGTTCGTCCAAGGCTGCACCGTCCTCCACAACTTCTGGTTTCCGGCGAACAACAAGAAAATCGTAGGAAAAATAGAAGGAGGACACAGCACTGCCAGCAGAAAGAGGTACTCCTCTTCCCTTGTTCGTGCAAATCTTACGTCTCCGCTCACATCGTATTCATCCCACTAAAGAAACTAGTTGAGCGCTTCTTACTGCATCTTCTTTGTGATACTAAATGCACAAGGTTTCCTCCCTTTTACTCTTTCACCTTTGCTAGAGGTCAGTAGCCCGCATGGATTTCAATTCAGGGTCAGTTGGACTGCAATTAAAAGAAGCAGCACCCGCTTAGGCGTGCGGAGCACCTAGTCCGCCTGTTCCCCGGGGAAGCGGCGCATCGGTGTCTATCATAGGGGTGTGGGGCGTAGGAGCTGCTTGCGCCCGATCTAGAGGTCAGCGGGGCTTGAATTGATGGCCGGGGGGTGGTGCCAAGCACGGCGGTGCGGTGAGGTCGAGGGGAGGGCGCAGGCAGGGGAGGAATACTGGGCCGGTGGTCGTTGGCGTTTCGAGGAAGATCGTCAACATTGACTAGCTGGAGGTAGATGAAGGCGATCTGCCCGTTCTTTGTACATCAGACGGTGCAGAAAAAATGGACTGACCTATTTGCTTTCAGTCGACTGTTATTTTCATAGAATCCTGTAGTAATTTAGTGTGCCATGCATGTTGTAGAGCTATCATATGTATCCCGTCATTTATTTCTCACCGACCTGCTATCTGCTACCTTTACACTGTACTAATTGTGCACACACTTCACCCATACTCACACTATTGTTTTTTTATGCATGGGTATTTCAGACTCTGGCGCAGTGTTGATGAATGCAGAAAAGAAAAGACAGAAGTCACTCCAGTGTAATTCGAAGATAAGCACTAAGCGTTTCAGCGCTCTAATGGGTGCAGTGTCAGCAGTTGGAGACAGTAAACGTAGCTCTGTAGTTGATGATCTCAATTGCCACACACAACCATCCCAGGTGCTTGCTTTAACTTCACGTTGTCAAATGTGGTTGCATGTTGCATATGGTGTCTAGCTTGTATTGCTTCCAATTTGGTTAAATTGCATCTGCTTACTTTACACATTATACCTTTGATAATGACATGCCTTCCTGTTTTTGATACATACTACATATATCTATTAACCATGTTCGTACATCAAACTAATGCTCTTTTGTATCTGTCGTCAATCACTTATGATGAGACAGTCACCCGAGTGGGTTATTGTGAGATGCCCTACTCGTTTAAAGAGTGCAGTGTCATCCTCCCCACATGATTCTCAAGAAACAGCAAGGCTAAATGAAGATAGTCAACGTAGCTCTCTAGTCGATCACCGCAATTCCCCCACACCACCATCGCAGGTGCTTGCTCTTACTTGGCAGTGTGATATGTGGTTGCATGTTGCATATGGTGTCTACCTTGTAATGCTTCTAATTAGGGTAAATTGCATCTGCTTAGTTAACACATTATACCTGTGAATATGACATGCCTTCCTGTTCTTGGTACATACTACGTCTTTCTATTAACCATGTTCTTACATCAAACTACTTTTCTTGTGTATCCCTCATGAATGCTCCTAATTTGTTAAATTGCATAACCTTAGCTTACACATTATACATGTGAATATGACATGCCTTCCTGTTTTTGGTACATACTACATCTGCCTATCACACCATGTTCTTACATCAAACTACTGATCTTGTGTATCCTGCGTCTATCGCTTATGATGAGACAGTCACGCGCGTGGGTTAATATGAGATGCAATACTCTTATAAAGAATGCAATTTCATCCTCTCCACATGATTCTCAAGAAACAGCAAGCCTAAATGAAGATATTGAACGTAGCTCTGTACCTGAAGACCACACTTCCCCTACACCACCATCACAGGTGCTTGCTCTAACTTCGCAGTGTGATATGTGGTTGCATGTTGCATACGGTGTCTAGCTTGTAATGCTTCTAATTATGGTAAATTGCATCTGCTTAGTTTACACACTATACCTGTGAATATGACACGCCTTCCTATTTTTGGTACACACTACATCTATGTGTTAACCTTGTTCTTACATGAAACTACCTCTCTTCTGTATCATGCATCAATCACTTACGATGAGTCACCTTTATTCGTTGCATATTGCATATTATATCTAGCCTGTTGCCATGTATTGCTTCTAATTTGGTCAAATACATTTGTTAGGGCACCCTTTCAATTTGGCAGAGTGATATTGGTTTCATCTTTCATATGGTTTCTAGCTTGCATCGATTCTAACAAGTTCAAGAACCATGTGCTTAGTTTACACTTTATACATCATACATGTCAATATGTTACGCCGTCCTGTTTTTCATACATATTCCATCCTCCTATTATGCGGCTGCCTTACATGAAAGTAGTGTTCGTCGGTATCATGCATCAATGAGTTCTGAAGAGCAAATTTTATTCCTTTTTCTTGTGGGTTTGACTTGACAAGGCAAAATCAAGAAAGAGGAAGGAAAAGAGTAAGGAAGGCGATGATGGTGGTCCTCTGCAGCACCGTAAACGGAGCATCTGTACCGATTCTCCTTATACTGATAGTGCATTACAAGGTCCAAGTCTCCGCTCCCCTACTCCACCATCCAAGGTGCTTGCTCTAACTTGGTAGTGTGATATCTGGTTGCATGTTGCATATGGTGTCTAGCTCATATTGCTCCTAATTAGTGTAAACTGCATCTGCTTAGCGTACACATGATACATGTGAATATGACACGCTTTCCTGTTTTTGGTACATACTATATCTGTCTATCACACCGTGTTCTTACATGAAACTACTCTTCTTGTGTATCCTGCGTCAGTCACTTATTATGGGACACCTTTAAGTTGGCAGTGTTATATTGGTTTGCGTCTTGAATATGATTTCTAGCATGTATTGCTTCTAGTTTGATGAATGCCACCTATGACGAGACAGTTTTAACTTCGCAGAGTGATATTGATTGCACCTTCCATATGGTGTCTTGCAGTGTTTCTAATTTGATGAAGTGCCTTCTGCTTAGTTACCACATCATAGGTGCGAATATGTCAAGCCGTCCATTTTTTCGTACATATTCCATCCTCGTATCATGACTTTGCCTTTCATCAGAGTAGTGTTCATCAGTATCATGCATGAATGAGTTCTTAAGAGCAAATGATATTCCTTTTTCTTGTCGGTATGACCTCACAATGCAAAATCAATAAAGCTGATGGAAATTGGCAAGGCATTGGATGATGTGGTCCTTCTGAGCAACTGAAATGGAGGTTCTCTATAGATTCTACTCCGCCATCCTCCCAACAAGTTCACAAGACAACGCAAGGCTAGACAGTCAACGTAGCTGTGTAGATGATGAGCACATCTCCCCTACTGCACCATCACAGGTGCTTGCTCTAACTTGGCACTATTATATGTGGTTGCATGCTGCGTATGATGTCTAGCTTGTATTGCTTCTAACTTTGTTGAATTGCATCTGCTTACTTTACACATAATGCCTGTGAATATGACATGTGTTCCTGTTTCTACATCAGACTACTATTCTTGCATATCCCGCATCAGTCACTTATGATAAGGCACCTTTAAGTCACCGCTGTGATATTGGTTGTGTCTTGCATATGATTTCTAGCATGTACTGCTTCTAATTTGTTGAAACGCCATACAGTTTGAACTTAGCAGAGTGATATTGGTTGCATCTTTCATATAGTGTCTAGCTTGCAGTGCTTCTAATTTGTTGAAATGCCTTCTGCTTAGTTACCACATCATAGGTGTGAATATGTCACACCATCCTGTTTTTCATACATATTCCATCCTCGCATCATGTGTTTGCCTTTCATCGGAGCAGTGTTCGTCAGTATCATGCATGAATGAGTTCTGAAGAGCGAATTTTATTCCTTTTTCTTATCGGTTTGACTTCACAATGCAAAATCATTACAGCTGAAGGAAATTAGTCCGGCAGTGGATAATGGTGGTCCTTCGGAGCAACTCAAACAGGGGGTCTCTACAGATTCTACTCCGCCATCCTCCCAACAAGATTCGCAAGACAACACAAGGCTGGACAGTCAACGTAGCTGTGTAGATGATGAGCACATCTCCCCTACTCCACCATTACAGGTGCTTGCTTTAACTTGACACTATTATATGTGGTTGCATGTTGCGTATGATGTCTAGCTTGTATTGCTTCTAACTTGAATTGCATCTACTTACTTTACACATAATACCTGTGAATATGACACGTGTTCCTGTTTCTAGAACATACATGTACATGATGAGCACATCTCACCTACTCCACCATCACAGGTGCTTGCTCTTACTTGGAACTGTTATACGTGGTTGCGTTTTCCGTATGATGTCTAGTTTGTATTGCTTCTGATTATGTTGAATTGCATCTGCATAGCTTACAACTTATACCTGCAACAATCACTTACCCATTAGACACATTTAACTTGGGACTGTGATGTAGGTTGCATCTTGCATTGTCTTCTAGCTTGTACTGCTTCTAATTTCTTGAAATGGCACTTACGATGAGACACTATTTACCTGATAGAGTGATATTGGTTGCATGTTCATATGGTGCCTATCTTTCATTTCTTCTAATTTTGTTGAAATGCCTTCTGCTTACTGTTTTTTCATACATATTCCATCCTCCTATCGTACGTGTGAATATGAAACGCTGTCTTTTTTGTATATATTCCATCCTCCTATCGTGCGCTTGCCTTACATCAAAGTAGTGTTCGTATGTATCATGCATCAACCAGTTATGCAGAGCTAATTTTATTCATCTTCTTGTGGTTTTGACTTCATAAGGCAATATCATAAAATAGGAAGGAAACGAGTAAGTTAGGGGATGTTTCGTGGTCCTCCGCACCGACGCAAACAGAGACTCTCTAGATTTTCCCCTGCTACTGCTAATGAAGTTGAAGTCCCAAGTCTACATGATGAGTTCATCTCCCGTACTCCACCATCGCAGGTGCTTGCTCTAAGTTGACAGTGTGATAATTGGTTTCATGTTGCATATGTTGTCTAGCCTGTATTTCTTCTATTTTGATTAAATTGCACCTGCTGAGTTTATATGTTATACATGTGCATATGACATGGATTTCTGTGTCTAGAATACACTGCATCTATCTATCATACCATGTTCTTACATCAAAGTACTGATGTTGTGTATCCCGCATCAGTCACTCATTATTGGACGCTTTTAACATGGCAGTTTGATAGTGGTTGCATATTGCATTGATTCTACGTTGTACTGCTTCTAATTTTTTGAATTGCCACTTATGACAAGACACTTTTAACTTGGCAGAGTAATATTGGTTGCATCTTTCATATGGTGTCTAGCTTGCATTACTTCTATTTTCTTGAAAATCATTCTGCTTAGTTTGCACATCGTAGCTATGAATATGTCATGTCGTCCTATTTTTCTTACATATTCCATCCTCATACGGTTGTCTTACATCAAAGTATTGCTTGTCTGTATCATGCATCAATGAGTTCTGAAGAGTGATTTTATTCTTTTGTGTTGTGGGTACAGCTTGACATGGCAAAGTCAAAAAAGAGCAAGGAAAATAATATAGTAGGGAGTGTTGTTACTCGTCGGGTGAAATGAAAAAGGTTCTGCCATCGAGATTCTGCTGGTACTTATAGTGTAGTAGAAGGTCCAAGTCCACCGGCTAAATCTACAAACACAGTATCACCTGCTCCACCAGCTGCAGCATCCGCTTCAACTGTACCAGCATCTCAACCAGTTACCCATTCGTTTGCTCCAGAACTAGCCAGTTCCCAAGCTGCCTTCACACCTAACACTACTTCTGAAGCACTGCTGACACAACAGGACTTGGCAAGATCAGATGAACCTCATGAGCATTAACACCAAGACGATACCTGACCGAGTCAAGTTGCAGTTGCATGCTCCTTTATATGTACTCTCATAGTTTGATGTACACTAACACTTTCCATATTCGTTGTTGAACTAGCACCACGGCGCAAGTGGAAACAGACATCAGGGATAATGCTTGACAGATTAACAAAATCTAAAGGAGGAAGAATGGAGATCCATTTTGAAGCAGGTTTAAAAAGGCCACGTGATGCTACAGATTCAGCCAAGTTAGTATCAGAGGCAGCAGTTGCCGTTAGGTGTCATGCTCGTATCCTCCCAACGTGGATCTAGTACAGGAATGAGAAAGATAATACCCAGTTTAACACCTTCCTCGACCATTTATCCGTAAGTAATATTATTCACCGCAATTAGAAATATTGTCTTGCTCTGTCCCATAATTTCTAGCTTCCTCCTAATAAGACTCACATTCTTTTTTCAAAAGATGAGGTTCAAGTTGGATCCGAAAGATGATGCAACTACACAAGCATGCACTCATGTTTTTCAGTCTGCTCTGCGACAGTATCGGTACCACCTTAGAAAATCTCACTTTGAAGGCAAGGCTAACAATGAAATCGCCCAAACATCTCCAGTGGAATATAATACAGATGAAGACTGGACAGCCCTCGTTAAACACTGGTCTGATCCAAAGTATCAGGTAGGCTATATGTATTTGATCAGACCACATAGTGAACTTGTATTTATGTATGTGCCTTACAAGTGTATCTTCTTCTAGGCTAACAGTTTGAAGAACAAAACCAACCGTTCTGAAGTGAAATTCCAACAGACAACAGGATCTCGTAGCTATATTGCACACTGCGAGGCTCTTGTAAATAGTTTCTACTTCCTTCTTTTTTTGTGTGCCATATTATCGTATCTATATTGACTTGTTCCAAATACAGAGGAAAGCCCGTGTGGACCAAAAAGAACCTGAACCGAATGCAGTGCAAATCTTCAAGGATTGCCACAACAGCAAGATGAAGGGCATGAGCACACCAGTTCAAGCCGCTGTTGTAAGTCCTTACTCCTCCTGCCTTGAACTGATTGGTACTGTGATGTGTTCATTTAACTACTTGGTTTGCAGCCAATGTCAGTTACTCTGTTCACGTTTATTCACGGTTGTCTTAACGTATCATTTCACCTTACATGGTTTAAAAGAGATGAAGGATATTCTTTTGGTCTTGATCTGTAATCTAGTTGTTATGTTCACGTGCGCACACAATGATAAAATAGCATGTTTGTTTTATATCTGTTTGCCCATGATATGAATGATGTCATACTATGTTCATCCTACTTTAAACCATGTCTCTTTATCCTTAGATGTAAACGAATGTGAGGAAATAGACAATACAGTAGGCATGCTACATGGACATATGTTCCGAAAGTGATTTTATTATGTAGTTGGCACTACAATACATGCTAATGTATTACAGTAGTTCAACAAAATAAGTTATGTATAAACATTTAACCTACTTTGTTTGTTTTTGTCTCATTAGTAACTTATCTGGTACACTAATCTACAAGTTCAAACTTTCAGGAAGCTATGGAACAAGTGATTGAACAGCCACAACCACCTGAAGGTGACGAGGCTACTACAGGCACAATGTCACCTATTGCTGCAGTGCGTCAGTATCTCTCCACTAACAGTGCAAAAAGCACCTTCCTGCATAATTCTGGGTTGGTTGTCAAGGTAACCTCGTCCAAATCGCCTACTAAACAAAATCTTCCTGCTAGACAGAGTTATATATCTGTGCTGCAGACACAAGTCCAATCCCTAATGGACGTTGTTTCAGAAACAAGAATAGTGGTTGAGAAATGTCGTCAAGATATGAATGGTTTTGAAACCAGACTATCAGACATCCGCTTCGTTGTTCAAGAGCAATGGCGGAAAAAAGGTGGAGATCGTGCTGCTCCATCAGATTCTACAACCTGAAACATTAGCACTCGGGTCAAATGATATGTGCTTCTATACATCTGATGGTGCTTTTATTTGGAAGGACTGTAAACTTTATGCCAACAGGGCTTTTGTTGTATGGTTGGAATTTATTTTGTTGTGATACACCATTTATGATGCAGTAATTATGATGCTATTTTTGTATAGTGTAGGTTTATCTTAGTAATGTATTCGGCCGAAAGCTTCGTAGGAGCCCAACATGCCAACATCCGTCGGGCCCATTCCAATTGGGCTAAAAACAATTATGGGCCGAAATGGCATGTAGCCCACTAAAAATATTTGGGCCTAAATCAGCATAAGCTTTCATATTTTTCTGGTAGGCATGTGCCCATAGTGGGCCTTTAATAGGCCTAAACATAATTTGGGCCCTCGGTAAAAATAGGCCGTTTACCGGTGTAAATATCTTGAGCTCATAAAAACATGGGTCTTTAATAGACCGAAAGTGAGATTGGGCCCTGATTGTGCCAAATAACCCACTGGACTTAGCAGGCCGAAATGGTGGCCCATTTACGATGCGGATCTTTGACAGGCCGAAATTCGGACGGGTCGTAAATGCGCCGACCTAATGCACGTGCCTTTAATAGGCCGGAACTTCGGTCGGGCTAGATTATCGTCACTTTTATATGGGTCGTTAATGGGCCCGATATGACGTTGGGCCACATATGGCCCATGGTTTACGTCCGGCGTTAACAGGCCAAAAATGACAACAGGCCGAAAGTGGCCCAAAGCTATAGTGGGCCTCTAACAGGCCGAATGTCAGACATGGCCGAATATGACCCAAATCCTTCACGGTCGTTTATGGGACGAAAGTTTTGATGGCCTGTAAATGGGCCCAAATGAAGCCGGACCTTTAACAGGCCGAAAATACACCGGGCCGTAACTCGGCCCAAGTACTTAGCGGACTGTTAACGGGCCAGAAGTGACCATGGGCCGCGTTGATGACAAGTTTAGGACAGGCCGTTGATGGGCCGATTTGACAGAGAATGTTGGGCCTTTAGCTGTGTTGGCCCATTATGGTCTGCAGAATCTTGTGGGCCTTTAGCTGGGTCGGCCCATTATGGTCTGCAAAATCTTGTGGGCCTTTAGCTGGGCCAGCCCATTATGGTCTGCAAAATCGTGTGGGCCTTTAGCTGGGCCGGCCCATTATGGTCCGCTAAATTTTGTGGGCCTTTAGCTGGGTCGTCCCATTATGGTCCACTAAATCTTATGGGCCTTCGGTTGGGCCGGCCCATTTAAACTTTGTTGGCCACTTTTGGGCCGGTCCACGTGTCAACATATCATAGGCCCATCTCGACCGTTGGATGAGTGACACCTGTGCCAACGCGGAGCTGACGCGTGGATCCGTCAGCCAATGGGAATTTTGCACGTGGAAAATCGGCATTGGTCATGGTTGTTAACGGGTTATCGGATCCAAAGTCCGACCCGATAGCTTAACGGCGTTCCATTACGATGGATGCCACGTGTCGATCACCCTTGACGAAAGCACTTCTGTGACACGCGATTTATCGTCATGGAAGTGGACACTTCCGTGATGATAATTTTGGCAATGTCATGGAACACTTCTATGACAGCAAAGGTATGACTATCTTGATTTTGTCATAAATTTGTCATGGATGTACATGCATGACAGAAAACGCAACCTACTATGACAAACATGTATCATCACGGAAGTGTATTTTTTTGTAGTGATAACTTCATCAGTGAAGCATATGGGGTGTGCGGCGCCTTTGTGCCGGGCTATATCCCAACGCAATTCATATGAGTCTTGTCTGCTATATTCGGCCCGGCCGGATTTACTTTTAGTGTATCCCGCGCGACGGTCATCGTCCCGCGTTGGCGTGCGCCCCTGTGACCCGTATATTGACCTTGCATGTTTTGCCCTGCTGTCCAATACGTCTCGCAGGTCCCGTGTGTTGCCCCAGGCCTTGGTATTTTTGATTGAGTGGCGGCGGGGGGCAGGCTGAACTTCAGGCTAAAACGCCTCTCTGGCTCGGCCACGCGGTGGCCGGTCAGCCGGATCGTACACTGGTGATGGAGGTTTCAATGCTTCCTCCTCGAGGTGAGGTAGCAACCTGCGCTTTGGGTAACTCTTGGAGGGGCGCTCGAGTTCGTATTCCTCGGCCGCAAGCACTTTGGTCCATCTATCTGCTAGCAAGTCTTGATCATCTTGAAGCTATTATTGCTTTTTCTTCAGGCTATTTTCTGTGGCCATAAGCCGGCGCTTGAAGCACTCCTGCTCGACAGGATCCTCGGGCACGATAAATTCTTCGTCGCCGAGGCTCACCTCATATTAGGAGAGAGGCATGTAATTGTCCTCCTCCGATTCTCCACCTGCTGCCTGCTCTGGAAGGCTAGCTTGTTCATCCTCCCGCTCTACATCGTGCTAGAGGGGATTGTGGTTGTCTTCGGCACTATCCGGAGTGATATTGTGTCTTGTGCCGGTATCACTACTTTTGCTGTGGCGAGACTTAGAGCGGCGTCATTGACGTCGGCGCTTGGGTTGCTTCTTGGAGGGGTCATCCTCCGCTGTCTCGTCGCCATTGCCTTCTTTGGGGGTGTCCACCATGTATATATCATATGATGAGGTGGCAGTCCAGCGCCTTGTGGGCAATGGTTCCTGTTCATCTCCCGCATCGTCCTCCATACCGTCGATGTCTTCGGAGTCAAAGTCGAGCATGTCGGTTAAATCGTCGACAGTGGCTACTAAGTGGGTGGTGGGTGGGCAGCGAATTTCTTCGTCGTCCGCATCCCATTCTAGCCGGACATAGTTCGGCCAAGGTTCTCCTAACAAGGAGAGAGACCTTAATGAATTTAGCAAATCGCCGAAAAGCGAGTGCTGAAAGATATCCGCGGAGGTGAACTCCATGATCGGCGCCCAGTCGGATTCGATAGGCACGGATGCAGGTGGCTCGGAGTCCGTGGCCGGAGACGAATCCAGTGGTTCAGCGACACGACTCTCGTAAGGGGTGAAGTCAATATCCAGCTCCATCGCCACTGAGAGTGCGGCCTCCGTGGCGGGGTCTATCCCTCCGTCCTCGGATGGCGCAGTTTGCTCCAGATTGAAGGCCGGAGTAGTTGTAGGTGTGATATCCCGAACACTATCCAACGGCAGACCTAAATCATGCTCGTCGTGATCGTGCGGCGCACCTGACATGGGCTCGAATCCGTCGAAGATCAAGTCTCCGCGAATGTCGGCAGTGTAGTTTAAGTTTCCGAACCTGACCTGATGGCCAGGGGCGTAGCTCTCGATCTGCTCCAGATGGCCAAGCGAATTGGCCCGCAGTGCGAAGCCGCCAAATACGAAGATCTGTCCGGGGAGGAAAACCTCACCCTGGACCGCATCGTTACCGATGATCGAAGGGGCCATCGAGCCTTATGGTGACGGCACAGTGGAACTCTCGATGAAAGCACCAATGTCCGTGTCAAAA
>NC_053025.1:531131859-531326859 GCF_003073215.2 Triticum urartu | reverse complement strand
TTGGAAACATAAGAGATTTCTTGTATTTGGTTGCAGGGTTGTTTAAGAGAGACCATCTTCATCCTATGCCTCCCACAGATTGATAAACCTTAGGTCATCCACTTGAGGGAAAATTACTACTGTCCTACAAAACTCTGTGCTTGGAGGCCCAACATGAGTTTAGAAGAATAAGGTGTAGTAGACATCATTACACTAGATCATTGCACACCCTAGTACACTACTAGAGGCATTCATATAGAGTCATATTGTTCTAGTTATCGAGTTATAATTTTGAGTTGTGAGTAAATAAAACTGTGATTATCATCATTATTAGAGCATTGTCCCAGTGAGGAAAGGATGGTGGAGACTACGATTCCCCCATAAGTCGGGATGAGACTCCAGACGAAAAAAGAGGACAAAGAGCCCACCAAAAAAGAGATAAAAAGAGAGAAGGGGCAATGTTACTGTACTTTTCCACACTTGTGCTTCAGAGTAGCACCATGTTCTTCATACAGAGAGTCTCCTAAGTTGTCACTTCCATATACTAGTGGGAATTTTTTGTTATAGAACTTCACTTGTATATTCCGATGATGGGCTTCCTCAAATGCCCGAGGTCTTCATGAGAAAGCAATTTGGATGCACACCCACTTAGTTTTCGTTGAGATTTCATACACTTGTAGCTCCTAGTGCATCGGTTGCATGGCAATCCCTATTCCTCGCATTGACATCGATCGATGGGCATCTCCATAGCAATGTGAGACTTTCTTCCTTTTTTGACTTCCCTTACTAGTCAATATCACGACATTGATGGGCATCTCCATACATGATAAAATGAGTTGGGATAACATTTGTTAAGGATCATATATTTTGAAAAAGTAATGATTATGTTTCTTATACCCATGGATATTATTATGTTGATATTTCTACTTCATCAATTCTCCATGATTATACCATAAAGTGATTACATGATACACATGTAGGCAACATTTCACATAAAAAGTTCTGTTTTTATCATTTACCAACTCGAGGACGAGCGGGAATTAAGCTTGGGGATGTTGATACATCTTAAATGTATTTATAATTTTTTTTATTGTTTCGTGCTATTATATTATCAATCTTGGATGCTTTGTATGCATTTTTATGCTATTTTATATCATTTTTGGAACTAACCTATTAACCGAGTGCCTAGTGCCAGTTCTTGTTTTTTGCTTGTTTTTGGCTTTTCAGAAAATAAATATCGAATGAAGTCCAAACATGATGAAACTTTACAGTGATTTTTTCTGGACTAGGAGGGACCCTAGAAGGTTGGGGAGGAGGCCAAAAGAGCTACGAGAGAGCCACAAACTCACAGGGCATGCTAGTTGAGTTCATGGGCTCCACACAACTCTGTTTGACCTAATTCCACCTTATAAATTCACATATATTCCCAAACCAACAGAGAGCCACCTGAAACCCTTTTTATGACGCTGCAAGCTTCTATTCTTCCATGATTGCATCTAGAGGCCTTTTTAATACTCTACTGAAGGGGGAATCGGTCACGGAGGGATTCTACATCATCATCACTGCCTTTCGATGATGCATGAGTAGTTCACCATAGAACTATGGGTCCATAGCTAGTAGCTATATGCCTTCTTCTCTCTCTTTGATCTTCGATACAACATTCTCCTCGATCTCCTTGGAGTTCTACCATATGTAATCTTCTTTTGTGGTGTGTTTGTTGGGATCCGATGAATTGTGGGTTTATGATCAGATTATTTATTGAAAGTAAATGGGTCTTTTCTAATTTTTATTATGCATGATTGTTATAGCTTTGTATTTCTCGCCGATCTATCCGTTTCATTTGGCCAACTAGATTTATTTATCTCTAGTGGGAGAGGTACTTTGTAATGGGTTCAATCTTGCAGTGTCCTCGTCCAGTGACAGAAGGGGTAATGAGGCACGTATAGTGTTGTTGCCATTAAGGGTAAAATGACAGGGTTTATTCATATTGTTTGGGTTTACTTTGTCTACATCATGTCATCTTGTTTAAGGCGTTACTCTGTTTGTCATGAATGTAATACCATATATGCATGCTGGATAGCGATTGATTGGTGGAATAATAGTAGTAGATGCAGGCAGGAGTCGGTCTACTTGTCACGGACGTGATGCCTATATAGATGATCATTGCAGCGAATCCATCATAACTATGCGCTTTTCTATCAATTGTCCAACAGTAATTTGTTTACCCACCGTATGCTATGTGTTCGAGAGAGAAGCCTCTAGTGAAAACTTTGTCCCCTGGGTCTACTTTTACCATATTATTAAAACAAAAATACTTTGATGCAATTTTACTCCTTTTATTTTACTTTAATTTTTATCTATCAATCACAATCAGAATTAATCCTTGCAAATAACGAGTTCAATGGAATTGACAACCCTCTTGCTCGTGTTGGGTGCAAGTACTTGCTTTTGTGTGTATAGGTGTTGTCGAAGGGAATTTGTTAGATCTCCAATCCGTTCGATAACCTTGGTTCTCACTGATTGTACTTCTTTGATAACCCACAAGTATAGGGGATCGCAACAGTTTTCGAGGGTAGAGTATTCAACCCAAATTTATTGATTCGACACAAGGGGAGCCAAAGAATATTCTCAAGTATTAGCAGCTGAGTTGTCAATTCAACCACACCTGGAAACTTAATATCTGCAGCAAATGGTTTAGTAGGAAAGTAATATGATAGTAGTGGTAACGATAGCAAAGGTAATATTTTTGGGTTTTGTAGTGATTGTAACAGTTGCAACAAAAAAGTAAATAAGCGAAGAACAATATATGAAAAGCTCGTAGGCATTGGATCAATGATTGAGAATTATGTCGGATGCGATCAATCATGCAACGGTTATAACATAGGGTGACACAGAACTAGCTCTAGTTCGTCAATGTAATGTAGGCATGTATTCCGAATATAGTCATACGTGCTTATGGAAAAGAACTTGCATGACATCTTTTGTCCTACCCTCCCGTGGCAGCGGAGTCCTATTGGAAACTAAGGGATATTAAGGCCTCCTTTTAATAGAGTACCGGACCAAAGCATTAACACATAGTGAATACATGAACTCCTCAAACTACGGTCATCACCGGTAATGGTCTCGATTATTGTCACTTTGGGGTTAACGGATCATAACACATAATAGGTGACTATAGACTTGCAAGATAGGATCAAGAACTCACATATATTCATGAAAACATAATAGGTTCAGATCTAAAATCATGGCACTCGGGCCCTAGTGACCAGCATTAAGCATAGCAAAGTCATAGCAACATCAATCTCAGAACATAGTGGATACTAGGGATCAAACCCTAACAAAACTAACTCGATTACATGATAAATCTCATCCATCCCATCACCGTCCAGCAAGCCTACGATCGAATTACTCACGCATGGCGGTGAGCATCGTGAAATTGGTGATGAAGGAAGGTTGATGATGACGATGGCGATGGATTCCCCTCTCCGGAGCCCCGAATGGACTCCAGATCAGCCCTCTCGAGAGAGTTTAGGGCTTGGCAGCGGCTCCGTACCGTAAAACATGATGAATCCTTCTCTATGATTTTTTCTCCCGGAACACGAATATATGGAGTTGAGGTCAGTGGAGCGTCAGGGGGCCCACGAGGCAGGGGGCGCGCCTAGGGGGTAGGCGCACCCCCACCCTCGTGGACAGGGTGTGGGCCCCCTAACGTGGATTCTGCTTCCAGTATTTATTATATATTCCAAAAATAATCTCTGTTGATTTTCAGGTCATTACGAGAACTTTTATTTCTGCACAAAAATAACACCATGGCAATTCTGCTGAAAACAGCGACAGTCCGGGTTAGTTCCATTCAAATTATGCAAGTTAGAGTCCAAAACAAGGGCAAAAGTGTTTGGAAAAGTAGATACGACGTTGACGTATCAACTGCCCCAAGCTTAAACCTTTGCTTGTCCTCAAGCAATTCAGTTGATAAACTGAAAGTGATAAAGAAAAAATTTTACAAACTCTATTTGCTCTTGTTGTTGTAAATATGTAAAGCCAGTATTCAAGTTTTTAGCAAAGATTACGAACTAACCATATTCACAATAACATTTAGGTCTCATGTTTACTCATATTAATGGCATAATCAGCTAGCGAGCAATAATAACAAATCTCGGATGACAACACTTTCTCAAAACAATCATGATATGATATAACAAGATGGTATCTCGCTAGCCCTTTCTGAGACCGCAAAACATAAATGCAGAGCACCTTTAAAGATCAAGGACTTACTAGACATTGTAATTCATGGTAAAAGAGATCCAGTCACAGTCATACTCAATGTAAACTGACAGTAATGGATGCAAATGACAGCGGTGCTCTCCAACTAGTGTTTTTTAATAAGAGGATGATGACTCAACATAAAAGTAAATAGATAAGCCCTTCACAGAGGGAAGCAGGGATTTGTAGAGGTGTAAGAGCTCGGTTTTGAAATAGATATGAATAATACTTTGAGCGGTATACTTTCATTGTCAACATAACAACCGAGAGATCTCGATATCTTCCATGCTACACACATTATAGGCGGTTCCCAAGCAGAATGGTAAATTTTATACTCCCCCGCTACCAATAAGCATCAATCCATGGCTCGCTCGAAACAACGGGTGTCTCCAACTAACAACAATCCTGGGGGAGTTTTGTTTGCAATTATTTTGATTTGATTTGAGCATGGGACTGGGCATCCCGGTGACCAGCCATTTTCTCGTGAATGAGGAGCGGATTCCACTCCTCTTGAGAATAACCCGCGTAGCATGGAGGATACAGACAGCCCTAGTTGATACATGAGCTATTCGAGCATACAAAACAGAATGTTTATTTGAAGGTTTAGAGTTTGGCACATACAAATTTACTTGGAACGGCAGGTAGATACTATATATAGGTAGGGATGGTGGACTCATATGGAAGAACTTTGGGGTTTATGGAATTGGATGCACAAGCAGTATTCCCGCTTAGTACAAGTGAAGGCTAGAAAAAGACTGGGAAGCGACCAGCTAGAGAGCGACAACAGTCATGAACATGCATTAAAATTAATCGACACCGAATGCAAGCATGAGTAGGATACATAGAGGCTATGTTGATTTTGTTTCAACTACATGCATGAACATGTGTCAAGTCAAGCCACTCAAATCATTCAAAAGAGGATACCACCCTATCATACCACATCACAACCATTTTAATAGCATGTTGGCACGCAAGGTAAACCATTATAAGCTCCTAGCTAACTAAGCATGGCATAAGCAACTATAATCTCTAATTGTCATTGCAAATATGTTTATTTCGTAATAGGCTGAATTAGGAATGATGAACTAATCATATTTACAAAAAAAGAGGTCGAGTTCATACCAGCTTTTCTCATCTCAATACGTTCACCATATAATCATCATTATTGCCTTTCACTTGCACGACCGAATAGTGTGGAAAATACTAATAGTGCACGTGCATTGGACTAAGCTGGAATCTGCAAGCATTCAATTCAAGAGAGAAGACAAGGTAATATGGGCTCTTTGTTAGATCAACAATAATGCATATAAGAGCCACTCAACATTTTCATCATGGTCTTCTCCTCTCGACCCCCAAAGGAAAGAAAAGAAACAAAACTATTTACACGGGAAAGCTCCCAACAAGCAAAAGAAGAACGAGAAATCTTTTTGGGTTTACTTTTAGTTACTACTACTACAGGCATGGAAAGTAAACTAACTAAGATCTACAACTAATTTTTTTGGTTTTTCTTAAGGTTTTTCAAACACACAAGAAGAAAGTGAGAAAATGAAAATAAAGTAGCATGGATGGTACAATGAAAAAGTATGAGCACCAACAATTGGCATGAGTGTGTGAACATGAATGTAATGTCGGTGAGAGATACGTACTCCCCCAAGCTTAGGCTTTTGGCCTAAGTTGGTATATGCCCATGGATCAAAGTGGCCCTCTCCGGTGTAAGGAGGAGTGTCCTCTGGGTGCCACTGGTTGGCAATCTCCTCAGGATTCCACTGATAAACTGACTGTCGATAAGGGTCCTGGGGTGGTTCCGGCTCAGGCTCTGGAGTTGGTGTCACACTCCAATATGCATAAACGTCCTCCGGTAAAACAAGGTACTTGCCTGAAAATATGTTAAAGAAAGAGGGAGTGGGAAAGGTAATAGTCTCAAAGTTATTCTTACCAAAAATCAGTCTATAGTTAAGCATCTTCTTCTTATTCTTAACAATAAAATCACGTGCTACCATGCTCTTATAATCTAGAAAAATATTAAGCAGTAACTTTTCCTCTTTCTCATAATGCCTGATAGGTATGTTAAAGTGTGCAGCAAGACGCGAGGCAAAAATGTCTCCAAGGACGGGGCCCTTAGTACGGTTCAGATTTAACCGTTTAGCAACAATACGCCTAAACTGAAAGTAGTATCTTGAAACAAGTCATGGCTCAAAATAACAATATCAGGAGCACTAAGGTTCCCATAGTTCCCGCGACCAATTAAGCATCTACTATCAAATATTGCAAAGTAACGTATAACAGGAAAATGTATGCTAGTGATTCTCGCATCGGAAACTTTCCTCGTTTCCTACACAGCAACCATATCAATAAATCCCTCCACATCATTACGGTATGGTTCCTCTATGCTGCCCTCAAAAGGTATCAAACAAACCCGACAAAAATCACGAAGTGACATTTCCTTATGCTCATCATATAAATAAAATTCCACCGAAGGTGGCGAGCTTCTAGCATGGAAATGAAAGTTTTGCACAAAGATATTGGTGAGTAAGAGATATTGTTTGCGCTGGTCGTGGAGGAAGGCGGTGAGGCCTGCATTCTCAGCCAAATAATAAAAATCTTCATAAATCCCGGCCTCTTTCAAGAACTCATCACAAGGCCATTCACATGGCCGAACCTCCGTAGTACGAGGGAGATTATACTTGAGCTTCTTGTTCTCTTCACTATGCTTATCCTTCGAGCTTCGGCTCAATGAGCCCCTCAAAAATCTCTTCATCTTTTTTCTAAAAATTTCTGAAATTTTTAGTAACTCAAAAATAAAAGTGAACCAAACTCAACAAAATTGATAGCAACTACTCCTACAAGTGTCTAGAGGATATATCATGCATTAAAACTACTTTTGACCACATACATTTGACATGCAAGCTCAAGAACAGGGTCACCTAAGAAGCAAAAATTTGCAATGAATAAAGCATTAGAACAAAAACTAATTGGACCATTGGAGGAGTCACATACCAAAGAACAATCCCCCAAGGCAGTTTTGTGAATAGAGCTTTAAGCAAGGAGATCGAAAATGGTAGCAAGATGAGCAAGAACTCAGGTTTGAGCTGGTTGGTGATTTTTTGGGAGCAAGAAGGTGTGCGTGGTGGCTGGAATAAGTGGAGGGGACCCACATGGGGTCCACGAGGCAGGGGCGCGCCCAGGGGGTGGGCGTGCCCTCCACCCTCGTGGGCACATGGCTACTCCCCCTGTTGTGTTTTCAGTGCCAGATATTCTAAAATATTCTAGAAAAAGTCATATTTAAATTTCAGGGCATTTGGAGAACTTTTATTTTCGGGGTATTTTTCATTGCATGGATAATTTAGAAAACAGACAGAAAATATTATTTTTGCTTTATTTAATATAAATAACAGAAAGTAAAAAGAAGGTATAGAGAGTTGTGTTTTCTAACTTCATCCATCTCATTCTCATCAAAAGGAATCCACTAACAAGGTTGATCAGGTCTTGTTAACAAACTCATTTCGAGTAACATGAAATCGGAGAAATTTCGAAGTAGGTTACCTTTACGGGGATATGCATGTCCCCAACAATAAGAATATCATATTTCTTCTTGACAGTAGGAATAGGAAATTCAAAACCTCCAATAGTGATTGTTGAAATTTTTTCAATAGAATTGATACTGTGGACTTGAGGTTGTTTCCTCGGAAAGTGTATCGTATGATCATTACCATTAACATGAAAAGTGACATTGCCTTTGGTGCAATCAATAACAACCCCTGCAGTATTCAAGAAGGGTCTTCCAAGAATAATGGACATACTATCGTCCTCGGGAATATCAAGAATAACAAAGTCCTTTAAAATAGTAACGTTTGCAACCAAAACAGGCACATCCTCACAAATACCTACAGGTATAGCAGTTGATTTATCAGCCATTTTTCAAATATATTTCAGTAGGTGTCAACTTATTCAAATCAAGTCTACGATATAAAGAGAGAGGCATAACACTAACACCGGCTCCAAGATCACATAAAGCAGTTTTAACATACTTTCTTTTAATGGAGCATGGTATAGTTGGTACTCCTGGATCTCCAAGTTTCTTTGGTATTCCACCCTTCAAAGTATAATTAGCAAGCATGGTGGAAATTTCAGCTTCCGGAATCTTTCTTTTATTAGTAAAAATTCCCTTCGTATATTTAGCATAAGGATTCATTTTAAGCATATCAGTCAAACGCATACCAAAAAAGATAGGTCTAATCATTTCAGCAAAGCGCTCAAAATCCTCATCATCCTTTTTCTCGGATGGTTTAGGAGGAAAAGGCATGGGTTTCTGAACCCATGGTTCTCTTTCTTTACAATGCTTCCTAGCAACAAAGTCTCCCTTATCATAACATGGATTCTTTGATTGTGGGTCATGAAGATCAACGGCAGGTTCAATCTCTACATCATTATGATTGCTAGGTTGAGCATCAACATGAACATCATCATTAACATTATCACTAGGTTCATGTTCATTACCAGATTGTGTTTCAGCATTAGAAATAGAAATATCATTGGGATTCTCAGGTGTGTCAACAACAGGTTCACTAGAAACATGCAAAGTCCTACCATTTTTCTTTTTCTTCCTTCTAGAAGGTGCATCCACATTAGTTCTGTGAGAATCTTGCTCAATTATCTTAGGATGGCCCTCTGGATACAAAGGTTCCTGAGTCATTTTACCACCTCTAGTCATTACTCTAACAGCATTATCATTCTTATTATTATTTAATTCAGTGAGCAAATCATTCTGAGATTTAAGTACTTGTTCTACTTGAGTGGTAACCATAGAAGCATGTTTACTAATAAGTTTAAGTTCACCTTTAACATTATCCATATAATCACCCAAGTGTTCAAGCATATCAGCATTGTGTTTCAATTTTCTACCAACATAAGCATTGAAATTTTCTTGTTTAACCATAAATTCATCAAACTCATCCAAGCATGGGCTAGCAAACTTAGTAAACGGGATTTCACATTTATCGAATCTATAGAGAGAATTTACCTTTACTACCTGTGTTGGGTTATCAAGACCATGTATTTCTTCAATAAGTGGCAAATTCTTAACATCCTCAGTTTTAATACCTTTTTATTTCATAGATTTCTTTGCCTCTTGCATATCTTCAGGACTGAGAAATAGAATACCCCTTATAAAAACTCATCCAAGCATGGGCTAGCAAACAATTCAGCTTGATCAACAGTTCTCTCCCTAAAAACACAACCAGCACAACTATCCAGGTGGTCTCTGGAAGCATCGGTTAGTCCATTATAAAAGATACCAAGTATTTCATTTTTCTTGAGAGGATGATCAGGCAAAGCATTAAGTAATCGGAGAAGCCTACCCCAAGCTTGTGGGAGACTCTCTTCATCAATTTGCACAAAATTATATATTTCCCTTAAAGCAACTTGTTTATTACGAGCGGGGAAATATTTAGCAGAGAAGTAATAAATCATATCCTGGGGACTACGCACACAACCGGGATCAAGAGAATTAAACCATGTTTTAGCATCACCCTTTAATGAGAACAGAAACAACTTAAGGATAAAGTAATAGCGAGTTTTCTCATCATTAGTGAACAGGGTGGCTATATCATTTAATTTAGTAAGATGTGCCACAACGGTTTCAGATTCATAGCCATAGAAAGGATCAAATTCAACCAAAGTGATTAACTCAGGATCGACAGAGAAATCATAATCCTTATCAGTAATAAAGATAGGTGAAGTAGCAAAAGCAGGGTCATATTTCATTCTAGCATTCAAAGACTTTTATTTAAGGTTAGCTAATAATTTCTTAAGATATATCATTGCAAGCTAAGAAGTCTCTAGCAGTTTCTTCATCCATAACATAACCCCCAGGAACAACAGGCAATTCATATCTAGGGGGAGAATCTTCATCATCACTTTCATCAATATTATCAGTTTCAATAATTTCATTCTCTCTAGCCCTAGCTAGTTGTTCATCAAGAAATTCACCTAGTGGCACAGTATTATCAAGCATAGAAGTAGTTTCATCATAAGTATCATGCAAAGCAGAAGTGGCATCATCAATAACATGCGACCTATCAGAATCAATAGCATGTGTAGGTGTCACAAGTTTACACAAAACGGAAGGTGAATCAAGTGTAGAGCTAGATGGCAGTTCCTTACCTCCCCTCGTAGTTGAGGGAAAAATCATGGTTCTTTGATCTTTCAATTTCTTCATAATGATAAGCAGATATAAATCCCAAGTGACTCAAAGAATAGAGCTATGCTCCCCGGCAACGGCGCCAGAAAATAGTATTGATAACCCACAAGTATTGGGGATCGCAACAGTTTTCGAGGGTAGAATATTCAACCCAAATTTATTGATTCGACACAATGGGAGCCAAAGAATATTCTCAAGTATTAGCAGCTGAGTTGTCAATTCAAAACCACCTGGAAACTTAATATCTGCACAAAGTGTTTAGTAACAAAGTAATATGATAGTAGTGGTAACGATAGCAAAGGTAATATTTTTGGGTTTTGTAGTGATTGTAACAGTAGCAACGGAAAAGTAACTAAGCGAAGAACAATATATGAAAAGCTCGTAGGCATTGGATCGGTGATAGAGAATTATGTCGGATGTGATCGATCATGCAACAGTTATAACATAGGGTGACACAGAACTAGCTCCAGTTCATCAATGTAATGTAGGCATGTATTCCGAATATAGTCATATGTGCTTATGGAAAAGAACTTGCATGACATCTTTTGTCCTACCCTCCCGTGGCAGCGGGGTCCTATTGGAAACTAAGGGATATTAAGGCCTCCTTTTAATAGAGTACCGGACCAAAGCATTAACACATAGTGAATACATGAACTCCTCAAACTACGGTCATCACCGGTAATGGTCCCGATTATTGTCACTTCGGGGTTAACGGATCATAACACATAATAGGTGACTATAGACTTGCAAGATAGGATTAAGAACTCACATATATTCATGAAAACATAAAAGGTTCAGATCTGAAATCATGGCACTCGGGCCCTAGTGACCAGCATTAAGCATAGCAAAGTCATAGCAACATCAATCTCAGAACATAGTGGATGTTAGGGATCAAACCCTAACAAAACTAACTTGATTACATGATAAATGTCATCCAACCCATCACCGTCCAGCAAGCCTACGATGGAATTACTCACGCACGGAGGTGAGCATCTTGAAATTGGTGATGAAGGAAGGTTGATGATGACGATGGCGACGGATTCCCCTCTCTGGAGCCCCGAACGGACTCCAGATCATCCCTCCCGAGAGAGTTTAGGGCTTGGCGGCGGCTCCGTATCATAAAACACGATGAATCCTTCTCTCTGATTTTTTTTCTCCCTGAACACGAATATATGGAGTTGGAGTTGAGGTCGGTGGAGCGTCAAGGGGCCCACGGGGCAAGGGCGCGCCCAGGGGGTAGGCGCGCTCCCACCCTCATGGACAGGGTGTGGGACCCCTGACGTGGATTCTTCTTCTAGTATTTTTTATATATTCCAAAATTAATCTCCGTTGATTTTCAGGTCATTCCGAGAACTTTTATTTCTACACAAAAATAACACCATGGCAATTCTGCTGAAAACAGCTTTAGTCCGGGTTAGTTCCATTCAAATTATGCAAGTTAGGGTCCAAAACAAGGGAAAAAGTGTTTGGAAAAGTAGATACGACGGAGAGGTATCATTCTTCACCCCTCCTCTTTGGGAAAAATCGCAACGCAGCTTACAAGTAGCATCTGGCCAGATGATGATGGATGACATCACACCGAGAGGGACCTAAGAATATCTCTACATCGTCGGAGAAAATCCCACTCTCGAGCTATCTAGTCCCTTGTCAAACTTTTTGATGAACCTATAAGTTGTCATCATGATCACCATGTTACAGATGATGTTTGAGAAACCCCAAAATCCACCGTACGGTATGAAGTGACTATGATACTCTCATGGTCTGAGGAACTAAAAACACATGTCAACACTCCTTCTTATAACAATTGATTCTAGACGATATTATCTCAAAGTATAACAAACAAGTTTGGGTCGATTCAATATGGTCGTTCCTCTAACGTCATACTCTCAATGTTTTTTAGGACTATTCTTACACTTAAAGATATCCTAAGACCCAGAAAACATGATCACAAACAACACTTCAGCCAGTCTTAGAGGCAAGACATGGAACCTATTCTTTACCGTTTATCATTTGACACGTGCATATGAGTTTTCCACCAAAACTCATATTCCAGGATTGTCATGGAATTGTCACGGCAGATGTCCTATAGCAAGGACTTAGTCGTAGGACCATCTGAAGGAAATATGCCCTAGAGGCAATAATAATGTTATTATTTTATTTCCTTATATCATGATAAATGTTTATTATTCATTCTAGAATTGTATTATCCGGAAACATAATACTTGTGTGAATACATAGACAAACTAAAACGTCACTAGTATGCCTCTACTTGACTAGCTTGTTAATCAAAGATGGTTATGTTTCCTAAGCATAGACATGTGTTGTCATTTTATTAACGGGATCACATTATTAGGAGAATGATGTGATTGACATGACCCATTCCATTAGCTTAGCACCCGATCGTTTAGTATGTTCCTATTGCTTTCTTCATGACTTATACATGTTCCTATGACTATGAGATTATGCAACTCCCGTTTACCGGAGGAATACTTTGTATGCTACCAAACGTCACAACGTAACTGGGTGATTATAAAGGAGCTCTACAGGTGTCTCCAAAGGTAAATTTTGGGTTGGCGTATTTCGAGATTAGGATTTATCACTCCGATTGTCGGAGAGGTATCTCTGGGCCCTCTCGGTAATGCACATCACATAAGCCTTGCAAGCATTGCAACTAATGAGTTAGTTGCGAGATGATGTATTACGAAACGAGTAAAGAGAATTGCCGGTAACGAGATTGAACTAGGTATTGAGATACCGATGATCGAATCTCGGGCAAGTAACATACCGATGACAAAGGGAACAACGTATGTTGTTATGCGGTCTGACCGATAAAGATCTTCGTAGAATATGTGGGAGCCAATATGAGCATCCAGGTTCCGCTATTGGTTATTGACCGGAGACATGTCTCGGTCATGTCTACATTGTTCTCGAACCCGTAGGGTCCGCACGCTTAAGGTTTCGATGACAGTTATATTATGAGTTTATGAGTTTTGATGTACCGAATTTAGTTCGGAGTCCCGGATGTGATCACGGACATGACGAGGAGTCTCGAAATGGTCGAGACATAAAGATTGATATATTGGACGGCTATATTTGGACACCGGAAGTGTTCCGGGTGATTTCGGAGAAAACCGGAGTGCCGGAGGGTTACCGGACCCCCCCCCCCCCGGGAGAAGTAATGGGCCATATGGGCCTTAGTGGAGAGAGAGAGAGGAGCAGCCAGAGTGGGCCGCGCGCCTCCTCCCCCCTAGTCCGAATTGGACTAGGAGAGGGGGGCGGCGCCCCCCCCCTTTCCTTCTCCCTTCCCCCTTCCTTTCCCCCTCCTAGTAGGAGTAGGAAAGAGGGGAGTCCTACTCCTACTAGGAGGAGGAGTCCTCCTCCTTGGCGCGCCATAGGGCCGGCCGGCCTCCTCCCCTTGCTCCTTTATATATGGGGGCAGGGGGCACCCCTAGACACACAAATTGATCCACGTGATCATTTTCTTAGCCGTGTGCGGTGCCCCCTTCCACCATAATCCTCGATAATATTGTAGTGGTGCTTAGGCGAAGCCCTGCGATAGTAGAACATCAAGATCGTCACCACGCCGTCGTGCTGACGGAACTCTTCCCCGACACTTTGCTGGATCGGAGTCCGGGGATCGTCATCGAGTTGAACGTGTGCTAAAACTCGGAGGTGCCGTAGTTTCGGTGCTTGATCGGTCGGGCGGTGAAGACGTACGACTACATCAACCCCGTTGTCATAACGCTTCCGCTGTTGGTCTACAAGGGTACGTAGATCACACTCTCCCCTCTTGTTGCTATGCATCACCATGATCTTGCGTGTGCGTACGAAATTTTTTGAAATTACTACGTTCCCCAACAGTGGCATCCGAGCCTAGGTTTTATGTGTTGATGTTATATGCACGAGTAGAACACAAGTGAGTTGTGGGCGATATAAGTCATACTGCTTACCAGCATGTCATACTTTGGTTCGGCAGTATTGTTGGACGAAGCGGCCCGGACCGACATTACGCGTATGCTTACGCGAGACCGGTTCTCTCGACGTGCTTTGCACAAAGGTGGCTAGCGGGTGTCAGTTTCTCCAACTTTAGTTGAACCGAGTGTGGCTACGCCCAGTCCTTGCGAAGGTTAAAACAGCACCAACTTGACAAACTATCGTTGTGGTTTTGATGCGTAGGTAAGATTGGTTCTTACTTAAGCCCGTAGCAGCCACGTAAAACTTGCAACAACAAAGTAGAGAACGTCTAACTTGTTTTTGCAGGGCATGTTGTGATGTGATATGGTCAAAACATGATGCTAAATTTTATTGTATGAGATGATCATGTTTTGTAACCGAGTTATCGGCAACTGGCAGGAGCCATATGGTTGTCGCTTTATTGTATGCAATGCAACTGCGTTGTAATGCTTTACTTTATCACTAAGCGGTAGCGATAGTCATGGAAGCATAAGATTGGCGAGACAACAAGGATGCTACGATGGTGATCAAGGTGTCGCGCCGGTGACGATGGTGATCATGACGGTGCTTCGAAGATGGAGATCACAAGCACAAGATGATGATGGCCATATCATATCACTTATATTGATTGCATGTGATGTTTATCTTTTATGCATCTTATCTTGCTTTGATTGACGGTAGCATTTTAAGATGATCTCTCACTAATTATCAAGAAGTGTTCTCCCTGAGTATGCACCGTTGCGAAAGTTCTTCGTGCTTAGACACCACGTGATGATCGGGTGTGATAGGCTCTACGTTCAAATACAACGGGTGCAAAACAGTTGCACACGCGGAATACTCAGGTTATACTTGACGAGCCAAGCATATACAGATATGGCCTCGGAACACGGAGACCGAAAGGTCGAGCGTGAATCATATAGTATATATGATCAACATAGTGATGTTCACCAATGAAACTACTCCATCTCACGTGATGATCGTACATGGTTTAGTTGATTTGGATCACGTAATCACTTAGAGGATTAGAGGGATGTCTATCTAAGTGGGAGTTCTTTAGTAATATGATTAATTGAACCTAAATTTATCATGAACTTAGTACCTGATAGTATCTTGCTTGTTTATGTTTGGTTGTAGATAGATGGCCCGTGCTGTTGTTCCGTTGAATTTTAATGCGTTCCTTGAGAAAGCAAAGTTGAAAGATGATGGTAGCAATTACACGGACTGGGTCCGTAACTTGAGGATTATCCTCATTGCTGCACAGAAGAATTACGTCCTGGAAGCACCGCTGGGTGCCAGGCCTGCTGCTGGAGCAACACCAGATGTTATGAATGTCTGGCAGAGCAAAGTTGATGACTACTCGATAGTTCAGTGTGCCATGCTTTACGGCTTAGAATCGGGACTTCAACAACGTTTTGAACGTCATGGAGCATATGAGATGTTCCAGGAGTTGAAGTTAATATTTCAAGCAAATGCCCGGATTGAGAGATATGAAGTCTCCAATAAGTTCTATAGTTGCAAGATGGAGGAGAACGGTTCTGTCAGTGAGCATATACTCAAAATGCCTGGGTATAATAATCACTTGATTCAATTGGGAGTTAATCTTCCAGATGATTGCGTCATTGACAGAATTCTCCAATCACTGCCACCTAGCTACAAGAGCTTCGTGATGAACTTTAATATGCAAGGGATGAATAAGACTATTCCTGAGCTCTTCGCAATGCTGAAAGCTGCGGAGGTAGAAATCAAGAAGGAGCATCAAGTGTTGATGGTCAACAAGACCACTAGTTTCAAGAAAAAGGGCAAAGGGAAGAAGAAGGGGAACTTCAAAAAGAACAGCAAGCAAGTTGCTACTCAAGAGAAGAAACCCAAACCTGGACCTAAGCCTGAAACTGAGTGCTTCTACTGCAAGCAGACTGGTCACTGGAAGCGGAACTGCCCCAAGTATTTGGCGGATAAGAAGGATGGCAAGGTGAACAAAGGTATATGTGATATACATGTTATTGGTGTGTACCTTACTAATTCTCGTAGTAGCACCTGGGTATTTGATACTGGTTCTGTTGCTAACATTTGCAACTCGAAACAGGGACTACGGATTAAGCGAAGATTGGCTAAGGACGAGGTGACGATGCGCGTGGGAAATGGTTCCAAAGTCGATGTGATCGCGGTCGGCACGCTACCTCTACATCTACCTTCGGGATTAGTATTAGACCTAAATAATTGTTATTTGGTGCCAGCGTTGAGCATGAACATTATATCTGGATCTTGTTTGATGTGAGACGATTATTCATTTAAATCAAAGAATAATGGTTGTTCTATTTATATGAGTAATATCTTTTATGGTCATGCACCCTTAAAGAGTGGTCTATTCTTATTAAATCTCGATAGTAGTGACACACATATTCATAATGTTGAAGCCAAAAGATGCAGAGTTGATAATGATAGTGCGACTTATTTGTGGCACTGCCGTTTGGGTCATATCGGTGTAAAGCGCATGAAGAAACTCCATACTGATGGACTTTTGGAACCACTTGATTATGAATCGCTTGGTACTTGCGAACCGTGCCTTATGGGTAAGATGACAAAAACACCGTTCTCCGGTACTATGGAGAGAGCAACAGATTTGTTGGAAATCATACATATAGATGTATGTGGTCCGATGAATGTTGAGGCTCGTGGCGGATATCGTTATTTTCTCACCTTCACAGATGACTTAAGCAGATATGGGTATATCTACTTAATGAAACATAAGTCTGAAACATTTGAAAAGTTCAAAGAATTTCAGAGTGAAGTTGAAAATCATCATAACAAGAAAATAAAATTCATATGATCTGATCGTGGAGGAGAATATTTGAGTTACGAGTTTGGTGTACATTTGAAACAATGCGGAATAGTTTCGCAACTCACGCCACCCGGAACACCACAGCGTAATGGTGTGTCCGAACATTGTAATCGTACTTTACTTGATATGGTGCGATCTATGATGTCTCTTACTGATTTACCGCTATTGTTTTGGGGTTATGCTCTAGAGACGGCTGCATTCAGGTTAAATAGGGCACCATCAAAATCCGTTGAGACGACGCCTTATGAACTGTGGTTTGGCAAGAAACCAAAGTTGTCATTTCTGAAAGTTTGGGGCTGCGATGCTTATGTGAAAAAGCTTCAACCTGATAAGCTCGAACCCAAATCGGAGAAATGTGTCTTCATAGGATATCCAAAGGAAACTATTGGATACACCTTCTATCACAAATCCGAAGGCAAGACTTTTGTTGCTAAATTCGGAAATTTTCTAGAGAAGGATTTTCTCTCGAAAGAAGTGAGTGGGAGGAAAGTAGAACTTGACGAGGTAACTGTACCTGCTCCCTTATTGGAAAGTAGCACATCACAGAAACCAGTTTCTGTGACACCTACACCAATTAGTGAGGAAGCTAATGATGATGATCATGAAACTTCAGAACAAGATACTACTGAACCTCGTAGATCAACCAGAGTAAGATCCACACCAGAGTGGTATGGTAATCCTATTCTGGAAATCATGCTACTAGATCATGATGAACCTACGAACTATGGAGAAGCGATGGTGAGCCCAGATTCCGCAAAATGGCTTGAAGCCATGAAATATGAGATGGGATCCATGTATGAGAACAAAGTATGGACTTTGGTTGACTTGCCCAAAGATCGACAAGCAATTGAGAATAAATGGATCTTCAAGAAGAAGACTGACGCTGACAGTAATGTTACTGTCTACAAAGCTTGACTTGTCGCAAAAGGTTTTCAACAAGTTCAAAGGATTGACTACGATGAGACCTTCTCACCCGTAGCGATGCTTAAGTCTGTCCGAATCATGTTAGCAATTGCCGCGTTTTATAATTATGAAATTTGGCAGATGGATGTCAAAACTGCATTCCTGAATGGATTTCTAGAAGAAGAGTTGTATATGATGCAACCGGAAGGTTTTGTCGATCCAAAGGGAGCTAACAAAGTGTGCAAGCTCCAGTGATCCATTTATGGACTGGTGCAAGCTTCTCGGAGTTGGAATAAACGCTTTGATAGTGTGATCAAAGCATTTGGTTTTGTACAGACTTTTGGAGAAGCCTGTATTTACAAGAAAGTGAGTGGGAGCTCTGTAGCATTTCTGATATTATATGTAGATGACATATTACTAATCGGAAATGATATAGAATTTCTGGAAAGCATAAAGGGATACTTGAATAAGAGTTTTTCAATGAAAGACCTCGGTGAAGCTGCTTACATATTGGGCATTAAGATCTATAGAGATAGATCAAGACGCTTAATTGGACTTTCACAAAGCACATACCTTGACAAAATTTTGAAGAAGTTCAAAATGGATCAAGCAAAGAAAGGATTCTTGCCTGTGTTACAAGGTGTGAAATTGAGTAAGACTCAATGCCCGACCAAGGCAGAAGATAGAGAGAAAATGAAAGATGTTCCCTATGCTTCAGCCATAGGATCTATCATGTATGCAATGCTGTGTACCAGACCTGATGTGTGTCTTGCTATAAGTCTAGCAGGGAGGTACCAAAGTAATCCAGGAGTGGATCACTGGACAGCGGTCAAGAACATCCTGAAATACCTGAAAAGGACTAAGGATATGTTTCTCATATATGGAGGTGACAAAGAGCTCATCGTAAATGGTTACGTTGATGCAAGCTTTGACACTGATCCGGACGATTCTAAATCGCAAACCGGATATGTGTTTACATTAAACGGTGGAGCTGTCAGTTGGTGCAGTTCTAAACAAAGCGTTGTGGAGGGATCTACATGTGAAGCGGAGTACATAGCTGCTTCGGAAGCAGCAAACGAAGGAGTCTGGATGAAGGAGTTCATATCCGATCTAGGTGTCATACCTAGTGCATCGGTCCAATGAAAATCTTTTGTGACAATAATGGTGCAATTGCCTTGGCAAAGGAATCCGGATTTCACAAGAGAACCAAGCACATCAAGAGACGCTTCAATTCCATCCGGGATCTAGTCCAGGTGGGAGACATAGAGATTTGCAAGATACATACGGATCTGAATGTTGCAGACCCGTTGACTAAGCCTCTTCCACGAGCAAAACATGATCAACACCAAAGCTCCATGGGTGTTAGAATCATTACTGTGTAATCTAGATTATTGACTCTAGTGCAAGTGGGAGACTGAAGGAAATATGCCCTAGAGGCAATAATAATGTTATTATTTTATTTCCTTATATCATGATAAATGTTTATTATTCATGCTAGAATTGTATTATCCGGAAACATAATACTTGTGTGAATACATAGACAAACTAAAACGTCACTAGTAAGCCTCTACTTGACTAGCTTGTTAATCAAAGATGGTTATGTTTCCTAACCATATACATGCGTTGTCATTTGATTAACGGGATAACATTATTAGGAGAATGATGTGATTGACATGACCCATTCCATTAGCTTAGCACCCGATCATTTAGTATGTTGCTATTGCTTTCTTCATGACTTATACATGTTCCTATGACTATGAGATTATGCAACTCCCGTTTGCCGGAGGAACACTTTGTGTGCTACCAAACGTCACAACGTAACTGGGTGATTATAAAGGAGCTCTACAGGTGTCTCCAAAGGTAAATGTTGGGTTGGCGTATTTCGAGATTAGGATTTGTCACTCCGATTGTCGGAGAGGTATCTCTGGGCCCTCTCGGTAATGCACATCACATAAGCCTTGCAAGCATTGCAACTAATGAGTTAGTTGTGAGATGATGTATTACGAAACGAGTAAAGAGACTTCCCGGTAACGAGATTGAACTAGGTATTGAGATACCGACGATCGAATCTCGGGCAAGTAACATACCGATGACAAAGGGAACAACGTATGTTGTTATGCGGTCTGACCGATAAAGATCTTCGTAGAATATGTGGGAGCCAATATGAGCATCCAGGTTCCGCTATTGGTTATTGACCGGAGACATGTCTCAGTCATGTCTACATTGTTCTCGAACCCATAGGGTCCGCACGCTTAAGGTTTCGATGACAGTTATATTATGAGTTTATGAGTTTTGATGTACCGAGGTTAGTTCGGAGTCCCAGATGTGATCATGGACATGACGAGGAGTCTCGACATGGTCAAGACATAAAGATTCATATATTGGACGGCTATATTCGGACACCGGAAGTGTTCCGGGTGATTTCGGAGAAAACCGGAATGCCGGAGGATTACCGGAACCCCCCCGGGAAAAGTAATGGGCCATATGGGCCTTAGTGGAGAGAGAGAGGAGCAGCCAGGGTGGGCCACGCGCCTCCTCCCCCATGGTCCGAATTGGACTAGGAGAGGGGGGGGCGCGCCCCCTTTCCTTCTCCCTCCCCCTTCATTTCCCCCTCCTAGTAGGAGTAGGAAAGAGGGGAGTCCTACTCCTACTAGGAGGAGGACTCCTCCTCCTTGGCGTGCCATAGGGCCGGCCGGCCTCCTCCCCTTGCTCCTTTATATACGGGGGCAGGGGGCACCCCTAGACACACAAGTTGATCCACGTGATCGTTTTCTTAGCCATGTGCGGTGCCCCCTTCCACCATAATCCTCGATAATATTGTAGTGGTGCTTAGGCGAAGCCCTATGACAGTAGAACATCAAGATCATCACCATGCCGTCGTGCTGACGGAACTCTTCCCCGACACTTTGCTGGATCGGAGTCCGGGGATTGTCATCGAGCTGAACATGTGCTAAAACTCGGAGGTGACGTAGTTTCGGTGCTTGATCGGTCGGGCCGTGAAGACGTACGACTACATCAACCGTGTTGTCATAACGCTTCCACTTTCGGTCTACAAGGGTACATATATCACACTCTCCCCTCTCATTGCTATGCATCACCATGATCTTGCGTGTGTGTAGGAAATTTTTTGTAATTACTACGTTCCCCAACACCATCGCACTAGGAAGCTTAAAGGGGTTAATCATGACAAAGGACACGAGAGAGTTTTATACTAGTTCGGCCCCTTACGATGAAGGTAAAAGCCTATGTCTAGTTGGGTTTGGTATTGCTAGGGTTTCGATCACCAAGAGGCTTAACTCGCCGGCTTGGTTATCGACTTGTTGTTTCTTACCCTAAACCGCCACTGGGTCGTCCCCTTATATACACGGGTTGACGCCAGGTGGCCTACAGCGTCCCGGCCGGCTCATAATCGTGTCCGGCTCGGTGACTTTCTTTATATGTCTTTCTGTACAAGTATTTCCTTACATGTGGCGTTTTACAATATCAGGCCTTAAGCCGGCCCCTGACCTTTTGGCCTTCTATAAGACTTAATAAACTACAAACTTGGATGTTTACTGAACTTCTTGCGTAACCTGCCATTGAAGCTGACCTGGCCCCTCCTAGGCGGGTCTCAGCTGATAGTAATATCCCCAACATTAGGCCCCAGGTTGACTCTGAACTTTGTTCTTTGTCAATCTTCAACACTTAGTCAGAATCCATCCTCTGTCTAAAAACTTCTGTAACCCGCTGTGACGTCATCTTTTGAAAACACAAAAAACCTTCACGACGTCATCTTAAAATGGATCTTTCATTTCTTAATGCCTTTAGAGAATCGAGGTGTCTGTTTAGTTCGACAATTATTATTGGGTCTCCTTGATTTTCACGCCCGCCTGTTCGCATCTGCCCTTATAAATAGGTACGCGGCCAGTCCTTCCCATTCTCCTTTATTCCTCATCTTCTTCCTCTCACAACCTCCATCGCTGCTCGAGCTCCGCCGCCGCCGCGACTCTCATCGTCGTCATCAAGCTTGGCCACTGCATCACCCTAAGTTCATCCAGAGAACGTGGCAACTTTTCGCAGTAGGCCTGCTTCCTGTAAGCTTTCCTCTCTCTCCCGTACCTAGATCCGTTTCTAGGTTTCACGAGTTCTTCAGTGTTCTTCATCTGTTCATCACGGGCCATCTTGTAGATCTTCTCCACAACTTATTTTGATCCAGAAAAGAGATATAACTCGCACGGTAGCTGTTTGGCATTCGTTTTTTATATCAGTAGATCCCTTTTACCTGTACAGATGCTTCGTTATAGTCGACGAACTCCTCTGTACTATGTTTTTTAGGTCTAGAATATTTCCCTTTTTGAAACAGCCCTTTGATCCAAAGTGATAATAAGAACTTGGTGAAACTTGTTTATGCAACACTTAACTGAATTCTGCCTTCTGGGAAAATCTGTAGTCATGGCAGCTTACCACTCCGGCTTTCTTTTCCTTATATACCATTAGCCCTTAGTTAAACCGCCATTACTTGCTTTATAATTGACCATAGACTGAACCGACATATTGTTATTTATTTTTTAGTTCGTTACTCATCATGCCGTCGAAGTCACCGACCGTCTGTAACTGGGTCCCTTCTTCCGTAACTGAGGAACGGTTAAAAGAATTCTTCATCGTTGGGTTTCTGCCTTCAAAGAATGTCATGTCTTATTGTGCTCCTGACCCGGAGGAAGAACGTCCCAATCCGAAAGATGGAGAAGTGATTATCTTTACTGACCACATGAACCGGGGATTTTCACCACCCGGTTCAAAATTCTTCAGAGAGGTCCTTCATTTTTTTCAAACTCCATCCTCAAGACCTTGGACCCAACTCTATTTCCAATATTTGTAACTTCCAAGTGCTCTGTGAGGTGTATCTTCAGCAAGAGCCCACTGTAGAATTGTTTAGAGAGTACTTTTATCTGAATTGCCAGAATGAATGCACCAACGGTTCTAGCTTAGAACTTGGAGGCATTTCAATTCAGCGCCGTCAGGGTGTTGTTTTTCCTCTCATCGTCTTACCAAGCCACCCAAAAGATTGGAACCAAACTTGGTTTTATTGTCAGGATACTTCTCCAGCAAACGAGAAGCCTTTGCCGGGTTAACGCCCTAACCGTCTTTACTCCAAGTTCACCCTTCCGGATAAGCTTACCGTCGCTGAACGTAGGAAGCTTCTTCCCTCCATTAGAAGAATGAACGGCTTATTGGTAATGGTCTAACCGGAGTAGATCTGACCCGTTGCTGGATCTCATGGCGGGTTATCCCATTAAGTCGTCGATCTCAACTGATGTATGAATATGATGGTAGCCCGGACCACCCTCTTCGTCACAGCCAAGTTGAACTCACCGAAGAAGACATTGTTTCAATGTCGACCCTTTTGGTAAATGGGAAGTACGAAGATTGCAGTATTGTTGGGTTAAGTCCCTTCTGCAATATTAATCCGATGCCAGAAGTAAGTACATTCTGATCTCTTTTTTTCTTTGTGTTTTGCCCGGCTATTAGTACTTAATACTGATCTTTCTTCTTGTCTTTACAGGCCAATTCTGACTTCTGGAAGGTGAAATATGATCACGAAGCTGCCAAGAAGGCGAAACTCGCCGCCATGAACGCCAAGAAAACAGCCCGGAAATCCAAGAAGAAGAAGAAGAAGAAGAAGAAGAAGAAGAAGAAGAAGAAGAAGAAGAAGAAGAAAACCACTGCTGAAGATTTAATGAAGCTTGATGACTCGTCTGACTCGGAGGTAGCCCTTGACTCCCTTGGCCAATTTTTTAACACTCTTATTGACACTGATCCTTACCAGGATGACACTGGGGCCAGTCAGGCCGAGGAAGTAGAGGTAACTATTATTTCCTCCGACTCAGAGCCCTTACCAAGACACAAAGTTCGTCGAGTGATCCGTAAACTAAGGTTTTCTAACCCTTTAGCTCACTTGGATCCCAACTTTCATTTGAAAAAACAGCAACATGAAAGCCGCCGTGAAGTCGGAATTAAGGATGAACCGGGTGTTGTCCTTCAACAGACTCCTCGGAAATGCCCGAACGAGGTTTAATTATTACTATCTTTAACCCGTTTTGTTGAATCCTGCTCCTTGTATTTTCTTTAACTCCTTTCATTTACCTTTTCAGGAGGTGTCTCATTCTGCAGGCCACTCATCACAAACACAATTTCCGCTTTCAAGACTGCTCCTGGGTAATTAAAAACCCTCTTTTCTTCCGAGTTTGATCAATTGTTATCTTAATGCTGATTATTCTGAAATATTTTTCTTTAGTGGTCAAGCTAAGTCAAAAAAGCGAAGGCAACAAAACCAATGGAAGATTTGCCAGTACTGGCATCTGAGCCGGCTAGGCCACCTTCTCCATTGACTGTCGCCCCAGAAGACCTGCCTATTATTCATGAAGCAAATCCTCCAGAGACATCCCTTGTCAAGAACACTATTAACTCGTCTGCAGCTGGTCCATCAAGCTCAACCGGCCCACCGTCTCCCCGTGTTCAAGATGTTCAAATTACTGGGAGCCGCTATGTTGAGCCGGGGAACCCGACGGTTTTGGCACGGTGCACCGCTAAGCAAGAAGCTTTGGAGAGGCGGAAGGTTCGTCTTGATGTTACCAATTATGACCATCTTAACGCCAGTGATATCTTATCCGGCTATCTCAGTCATGTACACTCCAGTCGTGATTCTGAGATTGAGATGGTCAAGCAGCTTCAATTGAAGTATGAGGTATGTAATTTCCGGTTTATCAACATTCCTCTGAATCTTTGCTTGATATTAGTAGAACAAGACTTCACCCGTAGTCCCCAAGGACCGGTTTATTTAATCATTAATGAATCGGTACTTAAGAATTGAACGCCATCTGTAAAATACCTAATATTCCGGTTTAAACTTGAAAAACTTGCTGAACTGCGTGCATTAGCCCCCAAGTGCCAAGTGATGTTACTTTGTAAAGGACTTGGGACTTCAAATATGTTGGTAGAGTCATAAAAATTTGATTTGACATACATTAGCCCCCAAGTGTCAAGTGGTTTATTCATAAAGTATTTGAGACTTGAATCTTTGAAATTGGATACTGGAATTTGAGGCCAAGTCTTGATTTATCTGAATGTGTTCACACAATGCATTGTCTAAACTGAACTCCCAACTGACTGATACAAAGACCCGGCTAGCGAACCAGGAATCAGAAATTAAATCTTCCACCTCCCAACTGCAAATAAGTCTTTCTAAAACGGAGAAGTTGAAGACTGACTTTGCTGTCAAAGAGAAAACGTGGGCAGATGAGAAGATACTTCTGACCCGGCGAGCTGAGACAGCCGAAACAGCTCTGAAGGAAATTTCAACCGAACTGAACAGTTTAAAAGGCCGGGTGTCTCAGATGGTCGCTACTATCTTTGGTAAGCTTCCTGATTTGATCTTTCATATGTGTTTCCTGTCAAGCCAGAATATGATCCGTTAACTGACTCTATGAAAAATGCATGTTGGTCCGCGAAGTAAGAATCTAGACCAAGACCCGTTGATTAAGATGAAAGTCATATACACTTTAACTGCACAATTGTATATCGGCGCACAACGAGCTCTGGCAGCCATCTCTCCTACTAATCAAGGGTCTAACCGGATCAGTGACGTCCTGAAGAGGCTGTCCATTCTCCCTGCCAGATTCCAAGAGGTGAAACGCTCCTGTGCGTGAGCCGGAGCTTTGACTACCCTAAGCCGCTCCAAGGCTTGGGTACCAGATCTAGACCCGGCAGAGGTGGCAAGGGGTTATCCTACCGTGAAGGAGGACGGGTCTCCTTTTGATCAGGATGACTTTATAGCCTGCGTCCATGAAGTTCGGCCTCAGGCGACTAGCCTTGGAGATGACACCAATGTGGACAAGTATCAACCGGGTTTTGACAGTGAAAATAAGAAGATGGCCCCTCCTTCCTATAAAGTAACCGACTTGATCCCACCGGTGAGAGAAGACACATTTGCCCCGGAGGTTGATCCGGTCGGCCTGATTGATGATGAAGCTGAATTTGTCGCCATGAACGGCTATGACTGGTCAAAACCCAACTTCCAGCAGATTCAAGATGTTGAGCCGGTGAGGGAAGGACAATGATCATCTTCATGGGCTTTAGAAAGCCTTGTAATAGCATTAGCTGTTAAAAACACTGCATGTTTGCTTATGCCATCGCGCATAAAACACTTCTATGTGAATCTGTGCTTCCGGGTGCCAATGTTTTAATGCTTTTCTTATGCCTTGTTTAACACTTGTCTCTGCAATGTTTAAACTCTGTTCCTGTGAACACAAGGAAAAAGGGAACACCTGGCAAGGCGGTTTAGAAAGAACTGGGTTTAAACACCTCTTTCACAGCCCATATTTCCACCTCAAAAAACAGAGACAAATATAAATAAAGGATAAGGTTTAATACCAACTCTGAAGTTAACGCAGCCGATAAGCGCGTGTAAGTAAAAACCATACCTTGTCCTTAGTGATCCTTAGATCACCGGTTTAAATAAACTGGGTGATGAATTTGAGAATTCAATATAAAAGTTGAGACTCCTTGAACATTCAATAATCATCATACCTCAGTAGCTCGTACCTTCGGATCCTTAGACCACCGGCTTGGATAATCCGGGCGGCTGTGTTGTCCAATAATTGAGCCGGCGAAGAGAATCGGGTCATCTCATTTGTAATATTGAAGCAACAAAAACTCAAAGGCAAGCAATAGATAACAAACATAATTTTAACTCTGTATTTAAAAGATTGGGGTTTCTGATTCGAATACGATCAGTAAACCGGACCAAAGGGGTTAAGCTAAGGTTCGAATACGACCATATAGCCCCCAGTGGCTTTGGCGTTGCGCCGATCAAGAGGGTACCGACAACTATGTTCTGTTTGGTTCGAATACGTCCTATGTTTGAATAGGAAGCCCCCAAATGACCTTGAGAGGTTTTTAACGACCCTGATTCAAATACGATCCAAGTCGGCTCAAAAGGGGTTAAGCTATGATTCGGATACGATCAAGAAACCCCCAAGTGAGTTTGGCCTTGAGCCGATCAAAAGGGTTACGACAGCTATGTTCTCTTTGGTTCGAATACGACCTATGTTTGAACAGGAAGCCCCCAAGTGACCATGATATTTACAGCTAGATTCGAATACGATCATAAGCCGGACTAGAAAAAGGTTAAACTTGATTCAAATATGATCAGCTCCTTAATAGTCATTTGTGAAAAAGTAATAAAGATACATAATCTTTGAAAAGAAAAGAGACCGATGGTCTTACTTTATTGCTTATCATCGTATATACAGGATGAACGTATGTACAGGATGAGAGCCGGTGGCTCAGGTATAGTACGGCCGAAGTTGAGCAATGTTCCACGGCCGGCAGGTCTCCTCTTCCGACTTACGTGAGTCTGCATGCTCTCGAACGCCAATGAGGTAGTAAGACCCGTTGTTTAAATTTTTACTAACCACAAAGGGTCCTTCCCAAGGTGGGGATAACTTGTGTGCATCTGAAAGATCTTGGATGAGCTGGAGCACCAAGTCGCCTTCCTGAAAAGTCCTGGTCTTAACCCGGCGGCTGTGATAACGACGCAGGTCCTGTTGATAGATTGTTGGTCGTGCTGCTGCTAAGTCTCTTTCTTCATCCATCAAGTCAAGCGCATCCTGTCTGGCTTTTTCATTGTTAGCTTCAACATAAGCCGCCACACGGGGCGAGTCATGACGGATGTCACTGGGCAATACCGCTTCTGCCCCATAAACCATGAAGAAGGGTGTGTAACCCGTAGACCTGTTGGGTGTAGTATTGATGCTCCATAACACTGAAGGCAACTCCTCTACCCAACAACCCGGCGTTCGCTGTAAAGGAACCGTAAGCCGGGGTTTTAGCCCTTTCAGAATTTCCTGACTGGCTCTCTCAGCTTGACCATTGGATTGAGGATGAGCTATAGAAGAAACATCAAGCCGGATGTGCTCTCGCTGACAAAACTCTTCCATAGCCCCTTGGGATAGATTGGTGCCATTGTCCGTGATAATACTGTGTGGAAAACCGAAACAGAAGATTGTTTTCTTCATGAACTGAACCGCCGTTGCTGCATCACACTTACTCACAGGCTCTGCCTCAACCCATTTAGTGAACTTATCAACAGCCACCAGGAGATGTGTGTTCTTATCCTTAGACCTTTTGAAAGGTCCCACCATGTCAAGCCCCCAAACGGCCAAGTGACTGGAATCATCCGGAGCTCTTGAGCCGGCACATGCGCCCGTCGTGCGAATTTCTGACATCCATCACATCTACTAACTAGATCCTCCGCATCAGCGTGAGCCGTCAGCCAATAAAAACTGTGATGAAACACCTTGGCCACCAAAGATTTTGACCCGGCATGATGACCACAATCACCTTCATGGATCTCACGAAGGATTTCTTGACCTTCTTCGGGGGAAACACACCGTTGAAACGCTCCAGAAACACTACGATGAAATAACTCTCCATCCGAAATCGTCATGGACTTAGACCGCCGGGTTATCTGTCGAGCCAGGGTCTCATCCGCTGGCAATTCTCCCCGGGTCATGTAAGCCAAGAACGGCACCGTCCAATCTGGAATGACATGAAGAGCCGCCACCAACTGCGCCTCCGGGTCAGGAACAGCTAAATCTTCTTCTGTGGGCAATTTGACAGAGGGGTTATGCAAAACATCTAAAAAGGTGTTGGGTGGTACCGGCTTACATTGAGACCCCAGCCGGCTCAAAGCATCAGCTGCTTCATTCTTTCGACGGTCAATGTGTTCCACCTGATAGCCTTTAAAATATCCTGCAACAGCATCGACCTCTCGGCGATAAGCCGCCATGAGAGGGTCTTTGGAATCCCACTTGCCAGACACCTGCTGAACCACTAGATCAGAATCACCAAGACATATGACCCGGCTCAAGCTCATCTCCTTTGCCACTCAAAGACCATGGAGCAATGCTTCATACTCTGCTGCGTTGTTAGTGCACGGAAACATCAATCGTAACACATAACAAAATTTATCACCTCGTGGGGAAGTTAATACAACTCCAGCCCCCGAGCCCTCCAATTGCCTGGACCCATCAAAATGAATAGTCCATATGTGTTGTCCGGCTTTTCTTCTAGTATCTGTATCTCTGTCCAGTCATTGCTGAAGTCAACCAGGGCTTGAGACTTAATTGCAATGTGTGGAACATACTTCAGCCCATGAGACCCAAGCTCAATTGCCCAATTGGCAACTCGCCCTGTAGCTTCTCTGTTTTGAATAATGTCTCCCAAAGGAGCAGAGCTAACCACAGTGATTGGATGTCCCTGAAGGTAATGCTTAAGCTTCCGGCTTGCCATGAACACCCCATAAACAAGCTTCTGCCAATGTGGATATCGTTGCTTGGACTCAATTAGCACTTCACTGACATAATAAACCGGTCGTTGAACCGGATGCTCTTTGCCAGCCTCCTTGCGCTCTACCACCATAGCCACGCTAACAGCCCGTGAGTTGGCAGCTACATATAACAATAGCGGCTCTTTCTCAATTAGAGCAGCTAGGACCGGCGGCTCAGCTAGTTGTGCCTTCAGATCTTCAAAAGCGGCGTTCGCAGCATCACTCCAAACAAACACATCTGTTTTCTTCATCAACTGATACAGAGGCATAGCCTTTTCCCCTAACCGTCTTATGAACCGGCTCAAAGCAGCCACACGACCCGCCAGTCGTTGAACATCATTGACGCAGGTTGGTTTGGCCAGGGATGTAATTTCTTTGATCTTCTCCGTGTTAGCTTCAATGCCTCGGTTAGACACCAGAAAACCCAAAAGCTTGCCGGCTGGCACTCCAAAAACACATTTGGCCGGGTTAAGCATCATCTTGTACACCCGAAAATTATCAAAAGTCTCTTTCAAGTCTGTGACCAAGGTTTCCTCTTCCCTGGATTTCACTACTATATCATCCACATAGGCATGAACATTGCGCCCAATTTGATCATGAAGACAATTCTGCACACACCGTTGGTAAGTCGCCTAAGCACTCTTGAGCCCAAAAGGCATAGACACATAGCAGAAAGCCCCAAAAGGTGTTATGAACGCTATTTTCTCTTGATCCTTGACTGCCATCTTAATCTGATGATACCCGGAGTAAGCATCTAAAAAACTCAACCGTGCACAACCCGCCGTAGCATCAATAATCTGATCAATACGGGGAAGAGCAAAAGGATCAGCCGGACAGGCCTTGTTTAAATCTGTGTAATCCACACACATACGCCAGGTGCCATTCTTTTTTAGCATGAGCACCGGGTTAGCTAACCATTCTGGGTGAAAGACCTCCACAATGAACCCGGCCGCCAAGAGCCGGGCCACCTCTTCTCCAATGGTCTTATGCCTTTCTTCATTGAACCGCCGAAGAAACTGTCTGACAGGCTTGGACTTTGGATCGATATTAAGAGTGTGCTCAGCGAGTTCCCTTGGGACACCCGGCATGTCTGAAGGTTTCCATGCAAAGATGTCCTGGTTCTCACAGATGAACTCGATGAGCGCGCTTTCCTATTTCGGATACAAGTTTGCGCTAATGATGAACTGTTTGGATGAGTCGCCAGGCATAAAGTCAACCATCTTAGTGTCATCAGCTGACTTGAACTTTAACTCTGGCTCATGCTCTGTGGTTGGTTTCTTTAATGACGTCATGTCTGCCGGGTCAACATGATCCTTATAGAATTTCAACTCCTCTGTCGCACAAGTGGATTCAGCATAGGCAGCATCCCCCTCTTCACATTCCAAGGCGATCTTCCGGCTCCCATGGAATGTAATGGTGCCCTTGTGACCCGGCATCTTGAGCTGTAAATACACGTAACACGGCCGAGCCATGAACTTGGCATAAGCCGGTCACCCAAACAGAGCATGATATGGGCTTTTGATCTTAACCACTTCAAAGGTTAATTTTTCTGCCCTGGAATCATACTCATCCCCAAAGGCTACCTCCAGCTCGATCTTACCAACGGGGTATGCCGACTTACCGGGTACTACACCATGAAAAACAGTGTTGGATTGTTTAAGATTTTTATCCGTCAATCCCATCCGGCGGAACGTCTCATAGTAAAGGATGTTGATGCTGCTGCCTCCATCCATGAGTACCTTAGTAAACTTGTACCCACCAACCTGAGGTGCCACTACCAAAGCCAAGTGACCCGGATTATCAACCCGGGGCGGGTGATCCTCTCTGCTCCACACAATAGGCTGCTCTAACCAACATAGATAACGTGGGATTGCCGGTTCAACAGCATTGACAGCCCTCTTGTGGAATTTCTGGTCTCTCTTACATAAACTGGTAGTAAAGACATGATACTGTCCGCTACTCAACTGCTTCGGGTTGCTCTGATAGCCGGATTGTTGCTGTTGTTGATTCCCTTGGTTGTGTTGCTGATTATATCCCCTGATGACCATGATCACCATGAAAACCTCCTCCGTTTGAACCGGCGCCCGGGCCCTGAAAGCCGCCTGAGCCGCCACCCGAACCATGACCCCCATCAAACGCGTTTGAATTTTTAAATGCCTTCATGATCGTACAATCCTTCCACAAGTGGGTAGCTGGCTTCTCCCTGGTGACGTGTCTAGGACAAGGTTCATTCAACAGTTGCTCAAGGGTGGGACCTGACCCGCCCGATCGAGGGGGCTGTCTGCCCTTGCGCCGCTGATTACCACCCTGTGCATTAGTATTAGCAACAAACTCATCAGCCTTACGCTTATTACCTCCTTGATTTGCCAGGTTATGCTGGTGACCCTTGCCATTGCCGTTCTTCTTTCCCTTTGTTGCTTTTTCCTCATTAGACGCCGGGTCTTTGGTGGTATCAGAATCGGCATACTTGACAAGAGCCGCCATCAATGTTCCCATGTCATTACAGTCTCGTTTAAGCCGCCCCAACTTCTGCTTCAGGGGCTCAAAACGGCAATTCTTCTCCAACATCAAAACTGCTGAACAGGCGTCCATTTTATCAGACGAATGTATTATTTCCTTGACCCGACGCACCCAATGAGTCATAGATTCTCCATCCTCTTGCTTGCAATTGGTCAGGTCCACAATTGACATTGTCTGCTTACACGTGTCTTTAAAGTTCTAGATGAATCGTGCCTTTAACTCTGCCCATGAGCCGATGGAATTGGGTGGCAATCCTTTCAGCCAGGTCCGAGTCGTTCCATCCAACATCATGGTAAAGTACTTGGCCATTGCAGCATCACTGACCTCCAACGGCTCCATAGCCATCTCATAACTCTCAATCCAAGCCCCTGGCTGCAAGTCAGCCATGTAGTTCGGTACCTTACGAGGCCCCTTTTAATCCTTGGGCAACCGTTCATTGCGTATGGCTGGGACCAGGCAAGGTACGCCTCTGGTTCTCGTAACTACACATGCCTCCACCGAAGTCGCTGGGTAAGCCGGAAAAGTCTGGTGAGCCACCTGCTTCGCTGCTATCTGAGCCGCCCGTTCTACCTCTGGACGAATTCTCTCCTGATCCGCCAAGTTGAGGGCTCCAGCCCGCACCGGCTCATGCCTATATGGCTGGTTGTGGCGTTGAGCGTTACTTGACATCTCCGCAGATTCCATGTGCCTACTATAACTTGGGCTCCGGCTTGGGCGAGGAGTTGAATGAATCCTGTCTCGACTGTAGGAGTATGCATCTTGCTGGGCCAAAGCTGTCTGAAGCAGTTCTCTTACCCTCCGGGTTTCAATTGCTGCTGGCGAGTCGCCTTCCATCGGGAGAGCTGCCAAACGAGCTGACGCCGCAATGAGGTTCTCCATGGGGTTGGAGAAGTGACTCGGGGGTGTTGATATATAACGGGGAGGAGCTGTATTCATGCGCGGCGGCTCCATGGTGCGTGGCTGAACTGGTGCTCCGGGCGTCCCGACCCGGTTTACCTCCGGCGGGTTGCTCCCTCCAGCTCCGGGTGTATGGAATAGATTCCTCGGATCCAGTGTTAGAGGCAGACGCGACTGAGTTTTCTGACGCCTCCTCCTCATGACTTCGTTTGACGCATTAAGATCCACGGAGAGCCGGAAGGTTTCTGCTTGAAGCTGCTGAGCACGAGCATCCAAGGCTGCTCGTTCTACTGCCATCCGGGTTTCCTCCGCAGCCAAATTTTCCTTAGCTTGCACCATCTCCTCCCGCACGCGTGCCAATTCCTCGTCATGCTGGGTTTTATCTGCCAGTTCTACCGCAGCGGTTAACAAAGTCATCAGTTTATCCATGAGGTCCATGAGAACCTGAGCCGGGGGGGGGCGCGCGGGGTCTCCTGACCCGGCAGCTGCCGACCCGGTGGCGGCTGCTGTCGCTGCGGTGGAGTTCTGCCCGGGCTGCGTCCCTGCCATGAATACTCTGGCCCAATTTGGCGGCTCAATGGGGTCCGGAATACTGCTGCCATCGGAATAGCCCCCGAGCATGCCGTCTTGCAGTTGGTACAATGAGTCCGTCTCACCCGTTGAAGATGCAGTATCAGAGCAGATGGACGTCTCCCCGCCTTCCATCGATCCTTCGGAGTATTCACCGCCATGGACGTAGCCTACGAAGGCATGCTTCACGACAGATTGAACACGGGCGGACCCGGCACGCTGAGCCGTTTCGATGAGGTCGGTGTGGACATCCGGCTCAGGGCCTAACTCGCCGATCCGGCCGATAAAGACATGGATTCCGCCGAAGGGGACCCGGTACCCGTACTCGATTGAGCCGGCCTCGGGGCCCCAGCCTTCGTCGTCGATGTAGATCTTGCCGCGACAACTCTTGGTCATCCGGCCCACAGCGTATCCCTTGAGCCCTTCGAAGTTGCCCTTCAAGAACTCAAATCCACCGTGTGATGGCCCCACGGTGGGCGCCAACTGTCGTGGAATTGTCATGACAGATGTCCTAGTGTGATGGCCCTACGACTAAGTCCTTGCTCTAGGACATCTGCCGTGACAATTCCACGACAAGGATCATAGCAGTTATAGCATGAAATATAAACTCTTAATTTTGGAGACATAAATATAATAATACAATATTATTTCCTCTAGTGCACATTTACAATAACGAGGGGCAACGAAAACCACGTTGGGTTTCTCACAGAGTTATGACTTAACCGAAGAAGTGTGGCAACTTGGGATTCTGGGACATCGCTCTCTTCAACCTCTATTTGTTGGCCCGACAATCATGGCGTCTGCTCATAGTGCCTGACTTTCTTTGTGCACGGCTGCTTAAATCGGTCTACTACTCAAACAATGATATTCTGACTTCCGAGCTGGGACCTAACCCGTGCCAGGTTTCGAGATCGATCTTGGAAGGTAGAGAGGTGTTCTCGCAGGGCATCATAAGGCGCATTGGGAATAGTGCAACTACCCGAGTCCGGGAAAACAATTGGATACCGAGAGACACGTTGATGAGGCCAATAGCTTGCCTGGCTAACGACCCCATACATTTGTCAGCGAGTTGATTGAAGATACCTCAGCAATATGAAAAGATGATAATTGCATCCTTTTTTTCTTCCTCTGATACTGAAGCAAAAAACAAATTTCTTTACACGCCCCAATGATAGATTTTTGGGCATGGCAATTCAAAAAGAAAGCTGCATTTTTGTTAGATTGGCATATTGCATGTTAGCGAACTTGAGAAACACCGAGGATAACTTGCTTGATCAGAGAGGAGCTCCATCCAATGGCGATGCAGAGGAGAAGTGTCGGTCATCTCTTTGGAACAACAAAGTCCCTAGCAAAATCAGAACTTTCCTTTGGAGGCTGGCAAGACATTCTTTGCCATCAGAGGACGTGTGCCACCACAGAACCATGTGTGACACAGATTCTTGCCAACTTTGTGAAGTTTCTGAGTCCTGGAGGCACTCATTGATTGATTGGACAGCTTCAAGGTGTGTCTGCGCCTTAGGTGATGAGGAATTAACTGATTAGATTATTGAATCTCATGAACCCAATGCAAAAAACTGGCTTTTTAACACGATGGATTCATTATCGCATGTGGAGTTTGTGAAGATGGTTGTCACTCTTTGGGAAGTATGGATAACTCGTCGAAAAGGAAAAATGAGTCAATTTTCCAATGCCCTATGTCGACCCACCGCTTTGTCGAGAACTTCATCGCTGAGTTGGATGGCCTCAACATTGTGAGGACTTCTATTTCGCCAGGGCGTGTAACGCCAAGCTGTTGGAAACCCCTCCGAATGGACACGTTAAAATCCATGTAGATTGGGGTTTGTCCTATGACAGGCATGTTGGAGCTGTAGTAGCAGTATGCAGGGATCAACATGATCAGTACCTTGGGTCCTCAGCAATTGCTCTACCCGGTGTTCTTAACCCTAAAGTTTTACAGACCATTGCGTGTCGCCGGGCTTTGGCACTTGTGGTTGATCTATCTTTGGATCACTTGGTAATTGCTAGTGACTCGAAAACAATTGTGGATGGCATCATAAAAGGGGTAGGAGGCCGTCATATCAAAGTCGTCTAGAGATAAATAATAGAAGAGCACAATTTGCTAGTTGTGATTTTATTTTGAAGATCATGCTTCAAACCAGGAGGCTCACAATCTTGTAAATCTTTCTGCCTCGCTTCCACAAGGTCGCCACTTGTGGCTTATTTCCCCCCATGACCCCATTTGTATTACATCCCTTTAAATATTGTTCCAAATTAATAAAGTATGGGATCCCTCAAAACATATGACACATTTTGTGTCATATAGGAACACGATGCAGAGGGATCGCGCAACTGGGTCGGTCCACAAGGTGCGAGCGTGAGGTAAAAAATAACGTACATGAGAAAAACAATAGAGTGGGGCATGCTATGATTCGAAACCGGGACCGCCACTGATGTTAGCTTGCTGCTAGCCACTGCAGCTGTCAGGTTCCTGGGATAGATGTACATCGCGATGCTTAGTGACCTAAATGAAGTGGCAAAATTTAACACTTGAAAAAATTTCAGGAACAAATTTACAATTCAAGCGAAAAAATGAACTTGCGAACAATTTTGACAAACACGACCAAATTGTGAAAAATTCTGAATATTTTTTATTTTATTTTTTTAACATGGGAACAAATATTTGAAAATCCCATACATATTTTTAATAACATCAACATATTCTGAATTTTGAAAACAATAGTTCGAAATGGAGAAAAAAATTTGAACATGGGACCTAATATTTGATAGTTTGGCAGATTTTTTTGGAAAACAAAAACATTGTTTCAATTTAGAGAACACAATTTTAAAATCCAGACCAATTTGAAAATCCAGAGCAAATTTCAAAAGGTGAAGCATTTTTTAATACATGAACAGAAAAATCAGAACTTATTTTAAAAATTTGAATTCTAAATGCTTTGTGAATATACAACTATTTTTGAAATTTTAAACTTTTTTGAACTTCCAAACTTTTTGGAATTTTCTGAAAAAAAATGAAAATAGGATTTATTTTTTAAAATTTTGGAACAAATTGGTAAAATATGAGCATTTTTAAAGTTTTAAAAATTTTGAAAAAGAGAAATGAAAATGAAAGAAAAGAAAAAAAGTACGGAAAAAATAAAGGTATAAAAGACAGAAAAGGAAAACTCAAATGATAAGCGCCACACGTCAGGTGTGTGGCACTCCGGCCCTGACATTATTTGATGGCAATTCCAGTCACGTAAGGTTGACAAATTCTAGAGACATACGGCAATTTCTGTGAAAAATAAACTGAAGCACAAAAGTTGTCATGCTTGACAACTAAAAGTTGTCATCCCCGCGTTATTAAACTTGCCATAAAAATGTTCAGAGTTATCATGTGTCCATGCTACGAGTCAGGTACTTATCAGGGTCCAAGAAAAAATGAAACAGGAAAGAAGAAAAGAAAATAAAAAAGAAACAGAACAAGAAATAGAAAAAAGAAACGGTCCAGCAACCTCTCAAAGATTGCCCAAACCGAAGTCGTTGAAACGCTTAAGAGGACCATCCTAGTCAAATCGATCACTGGATCTTATCAGCGATAGTTCAAGGGAGCTCCTGTTCTAGTGGGTGGCGTGGGTGGTTACGGAAAAAACAAAAAGGAAAAACAAAAAACAAAAAAGGAGAAGTAGGAATAAAAGAAGATGTTTAAACTACTAGATCCTAGCGGGCGGCGTGGTGGTTATACAATGCTACCTCGACGAGAGAGGTCGCTGGTACGATACTAGAATAGCCATGCAAACTTTTAGGATGTTAAAGACATTGAAAGAAAAACGTCATATGGGTCGGCCTAGCGTGTGGAGCTTCAGGCGCCCGTTTGCATAAACAACTAGACTAGCAGCGCGATAGCCAAGGGGTAGTAGTCTTATGGAGATATACATTGCCTACTATCATCCATCTAGAACACTGGTTGAGAGTACTGATTACAAATAATTTACACTAAGGTTGGACAGGTGCATACTGCACTAATTCAGCACACTTTCATAGTGGCACCAAAGCTAAGCACGACACTTAAGCAAAGCTTGGTAATAAACCAAAAGGGCATCAGTTCCTTTCTTGTGCCTGAAGTTCAGTCATTCTCGTCGAAGAGGAAATCTTCATCAAAGCGGCTTGCACCGCAGTTGCCATCGGTATCATCAGATGGGCAGAAACAAGGGAACTCATCAAACTCAGAGCAGCCAGACTCCGCATCATATGGATAGATTCATATGATGAAAAAACAAAGCTTTAGAGGAATAGCAACTCCATACAATATCTTTGGTGCTAAAATAAAAATAAATAGTGCAAGAACATGACAGATTTAATTCTTCACTGAAAAATAAGTAGGAAGGAGCGAGTAATAATGATATAATGAAGAGATAACAATCAACCTGGATCTAAGAATTAGTGTGCAAGGGGCAATTTATTTAAATTTCTCTTTTTGTCTACAATCTACCTGGGTCTAAGGATACAAAAGAGGTTTCGAAGTCCTAATTAAACTTTCCCCTGAATGAGTACAGTCCTGACGAAAAAGCTGCAGAAGTAATTGGTTAATAAAGCATTTTAGCACTGTACATATGAACATATGTGGTATATGTGCACCAGAAACATAAGAAGAGGGACCTTACAGTGCTTGCCAATGTTGGGGATCAACGCTGGTCACATCCATGCCAAGGTGGGCTTCAGGTCAGAGAGAGATGCAACTGGTAACATCCTCTACCTCTGCTCCGGGGAGACCCTCCTTGCGCCATTGCGCATCCACTTGTTCGATGGTATCCTTTGACTACAGATCATCCAAACCCCTCCACCTCTAGGTTTCATTTACTGCAGATAAAGTGAGTTAAGAGAAGGCTCACTTTCAGACACCAATGTAACTATGGGATAACATCATCATGAAAGTAGGAAGGAGCCTTGGTGAGTCATAGATATGTTTGAAATAAATGGACCAAACATGCTAATTAGCAGCGGAAGAATATGTTGATTCATCTATGACTTCTAATGACCTAACGCCTAACGTTATAACATCATTATGAAAGTAGGCAGGTGCCTTGGTGAATAATATATATGTTTGAAATAAAATAGACCAAACATGCTAATTAGCAGCGGAAGAATATGTTGATCCATCTATGACTTCTAATGACCTTACATGATGCTCAACGCCATCGAGCAACCATCAATAAGAATTATATTTCTCCACATTAGTAATCTAACACCAAGAAAATAAATAAGCTTAGTATTCAGGGGAAGAAGGAATCATGCCCAAGTTCTTGCCGATATAAATAAAACAGGGAGAAGTTTAATATTTTCCATGGACCTTTTTGCTTTTCTTTCTAATATTTTACACACTGCTTTTCTTCGCCATTTTCATGGCATGCCACCCAATCAGTTATTGGTTGATGGAAGCAAAACTAAATAGAGCACAATGGTATAAAAAGGAATATGCAGCTTGTTCATCAAATGTAATTGACCCACTCAGCAAGAATGAAAAAGCAACGACATATATAGATGAAAGTGAGGAAGGGTGAATATAGCAATCAACCATTAGTTCTCTTGTAGCAGCAACTCATAATAAAATAGCTAGCATCTATACAGATGAAGCAAAGACAATTACACTATTAAGAAAGAAAGTGAGTAGCAGGGAAAGCAAGACGGTAGCAGGGAAAGCAAACATGTGAGTACCAACTATTTTCTAAAATTACATCTCAAGATCTTATTTAAGAGCTACAGTAAGTAACATGAGAAATCAAGCAAATTTATCAAATATGGGACCTTATTTATTGCCTCAAACTGAATGGGGTTCTCCATACTTTAATTCAACTATATACATCGCTAGTTTTTGTTCCATTAGATTTCAAACTCAATCAAACATGAGGTTCATGTCGACTAACCAGATGTTTTCCCTGGACCAGCATTTCAATCTTTAAGAATGCATGACTAATTTATAGTATCTAAATCAGAAAAATGATGAAATAAATTAAGGAATAAGACTAACCTATGAGGTTAAGATTGCCATTGGTCCGCTTGGCCTAACATGGGGAAAACAGCGGAACAACTATAGTTTCATAGATACGTGCAAAAAAGAAATATTGCAGGAAGCCTCATGAACTGTTTGTAAGACTGCAATTGTAAGATTTGTTTTTATAATTAGTAAATTGCCTAGAATACAAACGAAAATGTTGAATCGTTTGATATACAAAGCTAAAGACAATTATCAAAAAAGGGATAATCAGTATGCAGGATTATCACGGTGCTAGATACTACTATTCCGAACCACCAAAACATACGAATACGATTGTAACCACATGTTTAAAGGCCCAGTTAAAGAGACAAAAGACTCACCAAGGAAGATAAAGAGGAAAGGCCAGAAAGGCACTTGTGCATCAAGAAAAACAAAGTTGGTGTGCTTTATAGGGCCATCATTAGTACAAACCCCTCCCAGATGATGGTGCCAAAGTAGAGGGCATCTACATATACATATATACATGGGAGAAAACAACACCTGAGTGTTTCCATGGTAACTTAGTAAGGCAAGGATGACACGTAAACATAGGTAGAGATGCACTGCATATGCCAAAATAGATTGGCTAATATAGCAACATTAACCAGATGTACGATGCGGGTAAGAAGAATAAACAACAAACATCATGTGGTGAGGATGAAATAACCAAGAATTGAACCAAAAGTTGCAGAAGCCATCCGGTTGGTCATTCCTCAAACTAGGTTAAAATAGATATACACTCCGTAGGAGTGATTTAACTACTTACCACAAATATCTCATATAAGAACACCCATCCAGACATATTATGTAGAGTATACTGACATAAGCCAAATATATACTGACAATCAGGGGGCATGGCCATCAAAAGTATACTTGTAGAAGCAAAATTTACAAAGGGCTATCTTTGTCATGGAAGGCTTCTAAGATTGTAATGTCTAACTTAAAAAGAAATATCAGGGCATAAAGAGAAAAATTAGCCTGAATCACCACTAACAATACAATACGAGATTGCGCCTGCAGTTTGTAGAAACAGAGCATTTCCACCTCAGAAGATCGTCACAGAAACCCGGGTGATACTTCAACTCGGCAACTGGAACAAAAGCATACTTCAAACCCAGCTTGTTGTGAATAGATTCTGGTTGTATATATGCATATGGAACAGACTCGATCTAACTTGAAGAATCAATATACCTTGAAGATACGAAAGGAAGGACCTGTGAGAAAGTCGTGGCAGGGGAGCATTCCTGTTGCAGACAACCGGCGGCCAGCAACATCCGAGCCCAACTCATTCGTCTCCTGCAGTTCGGGAGAAACAATGGTCAGAGAGAGAGAGAGAGAGTGAGGGGGGAGTGGAGAGAGCGCTCACCGCTACCTCCGCAAGATGGATCGGATGCGGCTCACCTTGGGTCGTCTTCTTCCTGGAGGAGCACGAACGCAAGGACGATAGTCTGGTGCTCCCTCTATGTGGTCGAACAGGAGGTGTCGACGGCCGGCGGCGGATGGCGGCTCGGCCTCCTCATCGGTTTCTAGGGTTCGATGCGGATGAGATGCAAGAGGTGGAGGACGGCATGCGGGAGGGAAGGAAGACGTCCGACGGGACGGGAGGAGGCAAGGGTGGCGGCGCGAGGTGGGGGAGGAAGAGGATAGAGGGGCGCGAGTGCGGGAGGAGACGGCTAGGTTTTCCACTCACGGTGCTGCTGCAGTTTTATACCCATATATGAAATGACCAAAATGCCCTGGTGGGAGCAAGGATATTACATTCCGACGGCTAAGTTGATCGGGTAAATATCCAACGACCCACAGCGATTTGGATCGAGATCCGACGGTCTGTGTCGCGAGTGGATTTTGATCGGACGGCCCAAATTGCCTGAGCTCTGAGAGAGCTCAGGTTTAGACGTGAATCTAACTATGGGATAGTAACGGGAGCCTCAAGGAACGCATTACTGGCCGTCATTAGGGACACAGATGTAGGCTTTTATTTTCTGTTCGTTCGTTTCTGTCAGTTTTTCCATTCACTTGTTTGATCTATTTTTTTATTTGTATTTTTTAGAAATAATGTAAATACATACAATTTTTTTTTCTAAATCATGAAGTTTTAAAATGTTAGTGCAATGTAAAAAAAATTGTTAGCGTAATTTTCAAAAATAAATTATGGCATTCACAAGAAATGTTAGTGACATTTAAGAATGTTTGGCACATATTGAAAAAACAAAATTTAATGCATATTAAACAAATGCAAAAAAAGCAAGTTCAAAAAATTTGGCAATCATGTATTTAAAAAGTGTGCAAAAAATGTTCTACATATATAGAAAAAATGTACAGCATGTATGAAAAAAGCGACCTTAAACACGTATATATAAAAAATGTTAATCATTTATTTAGACAAGGTAACAGTGTATAAGAATAAATGTTTCATATGTGTATAAATAATGTACAATGTGCATGAAAAATACACATCAGTACTTATATTTGAAACAATGTTTATCATGTATTCAAAAAATGTTGGACATGTCTAAAAATATATTCCTTACTTATATGAAAAAAAATGTAGAATCGTCAAATAAAGTAGACGTCAAAACATATATTAGAAAAAAATGTTGATCATGTATTTAGGATATTTTGAACGTGTACAAATAATATTATAGATTTATGAAAAACAAGTATTGTAAATAAAAATAGAAAAACAAGAGCAAATAAAAAAATAAAACTGTAAAGAAAATATAAAAATGAAAAACATTGAAAATGAAAGAAAACCAATAAAACCTTAAGAGAAACACAGCAAATAGGAAAAAAAAGGAAAAATAAATAATGAAAACCATAAACTAAAAATACCAAAGAGAGAAACAAATAATGAAACAAAAGAAAACTGAAAGAAGACATACAGAAAAAGAAAGAAAAAATTGGTGAAATCTGTAAACCTTTTTTGTCTAAACATGTAGACTCCGATATGAGAGTAGCTTCTATCTTGCCTAATACGAGATATAGCTTGCGCGGCCGATCGGCAACCTAGAGCGTACCTCCTTAACTCACATCCATATTCGTATGGGCCGGACCATTCCACTGAACCGGTTTTTTATTATTCCTTTTGATTATTTCTTTATTTATTTTTATCTATTTTTTATGTTTTTACTTTTTATTTATATTAAATATTTATTATTTCCTTTTTCATTTTTTATTTTTGTTATATTTATTTTTAGTTTTTAAATATGAGAATGTATTTCTGATTCCTCGACATATTTTGAAATCATAACCTCTTTTGAAATCAGGAACATTTTCTAACAGTAGTATATTTTTTATAAAATTCATGAACTTTTTTTAAATTGAACAATTTCAAATTTATGAATATATTTTAAAATTCATACATTCTTTGGAAAATTCGATCGCTTGTCTCCTGGGTAATAAGCACAACAGCTAACCATTGTGCTAGTGTATGATTATTGATGAAATGTATGGCACACCCTACTTGAGCTGACACGGTCTAGTTTTCCTTTGCTTTTTGTTTTTCTTTTGTTTTCTACTTTTTCTCTATTTTTTCTTTGTTTTCAAATACATGTTTGAAGGTTTTCAAAAATTGGGTTTTCTTGTATACATTTTTAGCATTTTTAAAATGCTTGATTAAGAGTTTTCAAATAAAAAGATCACATTTTTTGAATACATGGTAAATATTTTTTATACACATTTAACATTTTGCAAACACTTGATTAATGTTTTTCAAACACTGGTTCACCATTTTTTCAAATGCTCGATTTAATTTTTATATACATGAACAATTTTTTTCATCATTTATTTAATACATGGTCAACATTTTTTATATGCACATTTAACATTTCCCAAATGCTTGACTATCATTTTTCAAATACTTGTCCAACATTTTTTTCAAGTGCTTGATTAACATTTTTATATACATGATCAGTTTTTTAACATTTTGTAAATACATGATCAACAATTTTTCTATACACGTTGAACATTGTCTGGATGCTTGCTTAATATTTTTTAAATACTTGTTCAACATTTTTCAAATACTAGAGCGAGGGGTTCCGCGCTTCACAGGTTTTCGGCGCCTAGCTCACCATATAGGAGGTCGAAGGCATGACATATCGCTGCACGAACGGTCTGCAAGCTTCGCTCATGAGTCAGATCTGGAAGTCAGGAGGGAGATTGAGACCTCTCCCCGGTGTGTGTGGCGCTCCAGATGGCGAACCAGCGCCAAGGGTTTCGCTTGCATTGGCCCGTTGCATTAACGCTCGCTCAAGTCTGTGCTGCTATGTGCTCATTCGCTCTCTCAGTGTCTACTTGTTTTATTTACTAGTGTGCTTTTTATGTGTGCAAAAAGCATTAGATCTGATATAAAAATTCACTGGAAGTAAAAATCATCTCAAACATAATAAAATTATATCGATAATCTGACACCACCGAAACTACTACCGCCAGAACGAGCCGCCGACACACCGCTGTCGCCGCTCCCGTTATTTTGGACGACAGTTGGGAAGTTTTCATGCACATACCCCTAAGTACGAGTGCCCTAGAGCCGCAGTCATCGCCGTTAAACCCTTGCATAGATCTGAAGCACACGACATCAAATCTCACCAGATGACGAGAAACCCTAACCTCACCACACCAAGGAGATGGTAGAATCTACGCTGAAGCTCCGTTGATTACATCTAGATGGACGAACTCGAGGAGAACCGGAGCCTAAGGACAAACTCGAACAAGAAGTGTCGCCTTCCGCCACACCTAGAAGGACTAAAAAAAATCCTAAACTAAACTACTAACCGGAACGGAGGCACCGGGATTCCCCTCCCTGCCAGTGGCCGCTTGAGCAGCTGGCAGAGGCGAGGCGATTTTACGGGCTTGCCGATGATGTCTGAGGGGGAGAGCTTGCCCTAGACGTATAGGTTTATGGGAGAAAAACTGTTTGTGGCTGATTTAATACCTCTTTTTTTGCTACCACTGGTGTGATGTTCTCATAACAAAACCTGTCGGGTTTTTTACCTACAGATTTTTAAAAAGAGGTTTGTGAATTCAAAAAAGTTCATCTTTGTTTAGGAAAATATATTTAAATCAAATGTACAGATATTTTTGCCATGACTTGACTCATCTTTACATCAACTCAATCAGGTCACACTCACTCAGGAGCCCTCATGGGATGTAGCTTGAAGCCACGTCGGAAACCAAACACTCCCTTTAGCAATCCGATTCACTATAGCGGCCACCACTGTAGTGTCCCTGTTCATTGTGGTAGTCCATTGTAGCGAACCGGGCACTGTAGACACCGGGTCGCTATAGCAATCATTTTTTAGTCCTTTTTTCTATTTCAAACTTTTTTGAGAAAAATGAATATTTTTCATAAAAGTGAATATATATTTTGAAAACACGAATTGTTTTCGAATGTTCTAAGTACTACTATTTGGGAAACGAGAACATTTTCTAAAACTGAGAACATTGTTCTAGACCACGAACATTTTTTAAAATCCATTTTTTAATTCATGAATTAATTATGAAAGTAGGAACAATTTTTGAATTAGCGAACACATTTTGATAACACAGATATTTTTTGAAATTCTAAAAAAAATAAAAACGGAACATTTTTTGGAATTTGTGAACAAAATTTGAAAAGGGGAACAAAACTTGAAAATCTCAAACAAATTTTGGAAATGCTATTATTTTTGAAAAATATGAACAAATTTTGAAAATTCTGAACATTTATTGAAAATGGAACATTTTGGAAAAGAAAAATGATAAAAGAAAAAACATAAGAAAACTGGTAAAAGAAGCAACAAGAAAAAGAAAAAAAGAAAATCTGAACAACTCATAAACCTTCTAGAAATTTTCCAAAACCATGATATGTGGAACACAAGCGGGACCAATTAGTCGCGCCCCTTCGAGCTTTGTCTATGGTTTTACTTGATGAATCGAAGCAACGAAGGTCATATAGGATGGCGGCTGCTCGGTGTCGGTCGACCGACCGAAATTTTGGCTGGTGGTGGCACTACCATCCGATCCGCGTTTGTACAGTGTTGGATCCCCCTTTATTTGCTAACGCGACAAGAAACAAAAAATTCCGTATTGCCTGCATGCCCAGGACCACTATGAAGATGCAAACAAGATTTGATCTGATCATTACCGACTCATAGCAGCGGAAGTAAAGTTAGTGAAGATCGTTTGTGCAGATCCCCAGAGCTAGGAATTTACAACCTCCCAACCGCGAGGATTTTCTCCTTCGACAGCCCCTCGAACAGTCCTCCGTACAGCTGAAAGTGCAACTAACCCGCGGGGTGGTTTTGGTAATTAATAACAATATATGTCATTGATCTAATGAACATTGATGTTAGATTTCAGAAAAGATCAATAAATGGTTTGGCATGGACTAATGGATGTGGACCCCTCAAAATGTGAAGAACAAATTTGGCTACCCCAAGACTCTACATTTTTGGTTTCGTGATCCAAGATCACATTGAGTCCCTTGGGAAACCCAATGCTATTAAAAGCGGGTGAGGTATTGTTGATGAGGTTGTTGCTCAAGTGCTCACTGATATTGCTCCAAAAACCCTCAGTCACTTTCCCAAATCACATATGTCCAAAACCCTAATTCATCATTTCGGTCCCACCGATATATTCCATTTTGGACCCATTGAGATGACCCTACTACTACCATAGCCAAAACCCTAGCTTTTCGGTCTAACCGAAACGGCCCTCGGTCCCACCGAGATGGCCTGACCAAGTTTCTGTGATGAAATTACTTCATCTCGGAATCACCGAGCAAAACTGATCCGAATTACCGAAACGATGTTCAGCCTTGTCAGGACCCCGATCCTAAGTCACACCGATCTAGCATGTAACACATCATATCACTTTGCGGCCTCACGCACAGTATTTCCACGGCTGCAGTCTTACCTCGGCCGGGACCGTTTACGCCTTTTGGCTCACGTATATGATTGTGTCGCTAGCATCCATATGACAGAGAACCCGGGCGACATGACTAGTCGTAAACCCAAGGTGGCACAAACTTACAGGGACATGCATACATAACCCAACAATGAACGTGTCGATCATCAAAGTATGATCCCAATTTGTAGCAAGCTTCAAGGACTTAAAGAAACAACGCGTGACATTTCCACAAAGGGAGAGACACAGGAACAAAGAAGGATACATGTCGGCCAACGTAAGTGTTCCGGAGCAGTTGCGAACTACCATGGCTCAGTGGAAGCAGTAGGAGACATTTCCCCATAAGGAAGGCTACCAAGAATAAACAACTAGGTGTCGGATCCCACACATACCAAGCATTTCAATAACATACACACAATATGCTTGATATGTGTAAATACAACATGGCATCACAACAAAACTCGGCGACTCAAAGTATTTATTCAATAGGATCTAAGGAGCCAGATATTACAAACTTGGGTCTGATGACCCATCATTCAAGTCATGCAAGCAACAAGCATAGGCGGAAGCATAAACATGTCTGAGTACAGACATCTGAAAAGAAAGAAGGCTAGGAAGCATGTTTATCTATAAGACCCTCCAAATGAGCCAAACCTCTGTCTAGGATTCCCAAGCTAATTGTCGAAGCCCCCGTGGAACTACTAGTGAGACTGAAGTCTCTCCGCAAAAACATAAATTAAGCAAACATGAGTACAAATGTACTCAGCAAGACGTACATCAGAACTAGCTACATATGCATCAGTATCAACAAGGGGGTTATGGAGTTTAACTACAACAAGCCAGCTTTGACTCGGTGGTTGTCCTGTATTACGACTACTAGTGTTTTCTTTGAGGTGAGAAAGCGCACACGAGTCCACATATTCACCATATCAATACACCACTATGGATCCGCTCCCGTCTCCCTATGAGAAGGCCGTCCATAGCACTCACGCTTATCTTGCACATTTAAGAGTATCCACTTCAAGTTATCTATGAACAATGTAAGCATTACAAGTGGTCCATATCCGCGGACGCGGCTATTCGAATAGATCATTAACCCTGCAGGGGTGTACTTCTTCACACTGGATCCGCTCCCGTCTCCCTATGAGAAGGCCGTCCATAGAACTCATGCTTATCTTGCGCATTTTAGAGTATCCACTTCAAGTTATCTATGAACAATGTAAGCATTACAAGTGGTCCATATCCGCGGACGCGACTATTCGAATAGATCATTAACCCTGCAGGGGTGTACTTCTTCACACACGCTCTCACCACTTATCGCCGTTTACACGACATGTACTCGACAACCTTCAAGTGGAAGCCCAACGAGCACTACAAAAAAACCACTTCCCGAATGATACATGTTTGTCATAGTAGGTCATGTTTTTTGTCATGCATGTACATCCATGACAATTTTATGACATAATCAAGATAGTCATACCTGTGCTGTCGTAGAAGTGTTCCATGACAATACCAAAATTATCATCACGGAAGTGTCCACTTCCATGACGATAAATGTCGCGTCATGGAAGTGCTTTCGTCAAGGGTAACCTGATGGGGAACGTAGTAATTTCAAAAAAATTCCTACGCACACGCAAGACCATGGTGATGCATAGCAACAAGAGAGGAGAGTGTTGTCTACGTACCCTCGTAGACCGAAAGCGGAAGCGTTATAACAACGCGGTTGATGTAGTCGTACATCTTCACGGCCCGACCGATCAAGCACCGAAACTACGGCACCTCCGAGTTTTTGCACACGTTCAGCTCGATGACGATCCCCGGACTCAATATTAGCTTTGCATCTTTTGGCTTCAATATTATAAAAATGTGTATCACCACGATCGAGATCCAACAAACCATTTTCATTGGGTGTATGACCAATGAAGGTTTTATTCATGTAAACAGAACAACAATTATTCTCTAACTTACATGAATAACCGTATTGCAATAAAACATGATCCAATCATATTCATGCTCAACGCAAACACTAAATAACATTTATTTTAGGTTTAACACTAATCCCGAAAGTATAGGGAGTGTGCGATGATGATCATATCAGTCTTGGAACCATTTCCAATACACATCGTCACTTCGCCCTTAACTAGTCTCTGTTCATTCTGCAACTCCCGTTTCGAGTTAGTATTCTTAGCAACTGAACTAGTATCAAATATAAGGGGTTGCTATAAACATTAGTAAAGTACACATCAATAACATGTATATCAAATATACCTATGTTCACTTTGCCATCCTTCTTATCCGCCAATTACTTGGGGTAGTTCCGCTTCCAATGACCAGTCCCTTTGCAGTAGAAGCACTTAGTCTCCGGCTTAGGACCAGACTTGGGCTTCTTCACTTGAGCAGCAACTTGCTTGTCGTTCTTATTGAAGTTCCCCTTCTTCCCTTTGCCCTTTTCTTGAAACTAATGGTCTTGTCTACCATCAACACTTGATATTTTTCTTGATTTCTACCTTCGTTGATTTCAGCATCACGAAGAGCTTGGGAATTGTTTCCGTTATCCCTTGCATATTATAGTTCATCACGAAGTTCTACTAACTTGGTGATGGTGACTAGAGAATTCTGTCAATCACTATTTTATCTGGAAGATTAACTCCCACTTGATTCAAGCGATTGTAGTACCCAGACAATCTGAGCACATGCTCACTGCTTGAGCTATTCTCCTCCATCTTTTAGCTATAGAACTTGTTGGAGACTTCATATCTCTCAACTCGGGTATTTACTTGAAATATCAACTTCAACTCCTGGAACATCTCATATGGTCCATGACGTTCAAAACGTCTTTGAAGTCCCGATTCTAAGTCGTTTAAGCATGGTGCACTAAACTATCAAGTAGTCATCATATTGAGCTAGCCAAACGTTCATAACATCTGCATCTGCTCCTGCAATAGGTTTGTCACCTAGCGGTGCATCAAGGACATACTTCTTTTGTGCAGCAATGAGGATAAACCTCATATCACGGATCCAATCCGCATCATTGCTACTAACATCTTTCAACTTAGTTTTCTCTAGGAACATATCAAAAAATAAAACAGGGGAGCTAAACGCGGGCTATTGACCTACAACATAGATATGCTAATACTACCAGGACTAAGTTCATGATAAATTTAAGTTCAATTAATTACTTTAAGAACTCCCACTTAGATAGACATCCCTCTAATCATCTAAGTGATCACGTGATCCATATCAACTAAACCATAACCGATCATCACGTGAAATGGAGTAGTTTTCAATGGTGAACATCATTATGTTGATCATATCTACTATATGATTCACGCTCGAACTTTCGGTCTCCAGTGTTCCGAGGCCATATCTGCATATGCTAGGCTCGTCAAGTTTAACCTGAGTATTCTGCATGTGCAAAACTGGCTTGCACCCATTGTAGATGGACGTAGAGCTTATCACACCCGATCATCACATGGTGTCTGGGCACGACGAACTTTGGCAACGGTGCATACTCAGGGAGAACACTTTTATCTTGAAATTTAGTGAGAGATCATCTATAATGCTACCGTCAATCAAAGCAAGATAAGATGCATAAAAGATAAACATCACATGCAATCAATATAAGTGATATGATATGGCCATCATCATCTTGTGCTTGTCATGATCACCATCGTCACCGGTGCGACACCTTGATCTCCATCGTAGCATCGTTGTCGTCTCGCCAATCTTATGCTTCTACGACTATCGCTACCGCTTAGTGATAAAGTAAAGCATTACAGGGCGATTGCATTGCATACAATAAAGTGACAACCATATGGCTCCTGCCAGTTGCCGATAACTTGGTTACAAAACATGATCATCTCATACAATAAAATTTAGCATCATGCCTTGACCATATCACATCCCAACATGCCCTGCAAAAACAAGTTAGACGTCCTCTACTTTGTTTGTTGCAAGTTTTACGTGGCTGCTACGGGCTTAGCAAGAACCAATCTTACCTACGCATCAAAAACCACAATGATAGTTTGTCAAGTTGGTGTTGTTTTAACCTTCGCAAGGACCGGGCGTAGCCACACTCAGTTCAACTAAAGTTGGAGAAACTGACACCCGCCAGCCACCTGTGTGCAAAGCACGTCGGTAGAACCAGTCTCGCGTAAGCGTACGCGTAATGTCGGTCTGGGCCGCTTCATCCAACAATACCGCCGAACCAAAGTATGACATGGTGGTAAGCAGTATGACTTATATCGCCCACAACTCACTTGTGTTCTACTCATGCATATAACATCGACACATAAAACCTAGGCTCTGATACCACTGATGGGGAACGTAGTAATTTCAAAAAAATTCCTATGCACACGCAAGATCATGGTGATGCATAGCAACGAGAGAGGAGAGTGTTGTCTACGTACCCTCGTAGACCGAAAGCAGAAGCGTTATAACAACGCGGTTGATGTAGTCCTACATCTTCACGGCCCGATCGATCAAGCATCGAAACTATAGCACCTCCGAGTTTTTGCACACGTTCAGCTCGATGACGATCCCCGGACTCCAATCCAGCAAAGTGTCGGGGATGAGTTTCGTCAGCACGACGGCATGGTGACGATCTTGATGTTCTACCATCGCAGGGCTTCGCCTAAGCACCGCTACAATATTATCGAGGATTATGGTGGAGGGGGGCACCGCACACGGCTAAGAGATCAATGATCAATTGTTGTGTCTCTGGGGTGCCCCCCTACCAATGTATATAAAGGAGTGGAGGAGGGGGCCGGCCAAGGAGGGTGGCGCGCCCAAGGGGGGAGTCCAACTCCCACCGGGAGTAGGACTCCCCCTTTTCCTATTAGGAGTAGGAGAGGGCAGGAAGAGGAAGGAGGGAGGAAGGAAAGGGGGGGCCAGCCCCCCTCCCAATTCGGATTGGGCTTGGGGGGGGGGGGGGCGCCCCCTCCCTTGCTCCTTTCCACTAAGGCCCAATAAGGCCCATATACCTCCCGGGGGGTTCCGATAACCTCCCGATGATCCAGTATTGTCCCAATCTCACCCGGAACCTTTCCGGTGTCCAAATATAGTCGTCCAATATATCGATCTTTATGACTCGACCATTTCGAGACTCCTCGTCAAGTCCATGATCACATCCGGGACTCCTAAAAATCTTCGGTACATCAAAATATATAAACTCATAATGAAACTATCATCGTAACGTTAAGTGTGCGGACCCTACGGGTTCGAGAACAATGTAGACATGACCGAGACACGTCTCCGGTCAATAACCAATAGCGGAACCTGGATGCTCATATTAGCTCCTACATATTCTACGAAGATCTTTATCGGTCAGACCGCATAACAACATACGTTGTTCCCTTTGTCATCGGTATGTTACTTGCCTGAGATTCGGTCGTCGGTATCTCAATACCTAGTTCAAACTCGTTACCGGTAAGTCTCTTTACTGGTTCCGTAATATATCATCTTGCAATTAACTTATTAGTTGCATTGCTTGCAAGGCTTAAGTGATGTGCATTACCGAGAGGGCCCAGAGATACCTCTCTGACAATCGGAGCGACAAATCCTAATCTCGAAATATGCCAACCCAACATGTACCTTTGGAGACACCTGTAGAGCACCTTTATAATCACCCAGTTACGTTGTGACGTTTGGTAGCACACAAAGTGTTCCTCCGATAAACGGGAGTTGCATAATCTCATAGTCATAGGAACATGTATAAGTCATGAAGAAAGCAATAGCAACATACTAAACGATCGGGTGCTAAGATAATGGAATGGGTCATGTCAATCACATCATTCTCCTAATGATGTGATCCCGTTAATCAAATGACAACTCATGTCTATGGTTAGGAAACATAACCATCTTTGATTAATGAGCTAGTCAAGTAGAGGCATACTAGTGACACTTTGTTTGTCTATGTATTCACACAAGTATTACGTTTCCGCTTAATACAATTCTAGCATGAATAATAAACATTTATCATGATATAAGGAACTAAATAATAACTTTATTATTGCCTCTAGGGCATATTTCCTTCAGTCTCCCACTTGCACTAGAGTCAATAATCTAGTTCACATCGCCATGTGATTTAACATCAATAGTTCACATTACCATGTGATTAACACCCATAGTTCACATCGTCATGTGACCAACACCCAAAGGGTTTACTAGAGTCAGTAATCTAGTTCACATCGTTATGTGATTAACACCCAAAGAGTACTAAGGTGTGATCATGTTTTGCTTGTGAGAGAAGTTTAGTCAACGGGTCTGCCACATTCAGATCCGTAAGTATTTTGCAAATTGCCATGTCAACAATGCTCTGCACGAAGCTACTCTAGCTAATTGCTCCCACTTTCAATATGTATCCAGATTGAGATTTAGAGTCATCTGGATCAGTGTCAAAATTTGCATCGACGTAACCCTTTACGACAAACCTTTTTGTCACCTCCATAATCGAGAAACATATCCTTATTCCACTAAGGATAATTTTGACCAATGTCCAGTGATCTACTCCTAGATCACTATTGTACTCCCTTGCCAAAAACAGTGTAGGGTATACAATAGATCTGGTACACAGCATGGCATATTTTATAGAACCTATGGCTGAGGCATAGGGAATGACTTTCATTCTCTCTCTATCTTCTGCCGTGGTCGGGTTTTGAGTCTTACTCAACTTCACACCTTGTAACACAGGCAAGAACTCCTTCTTTGACTGTTCCATTTTGAACTACTTCAAAATCTTGTCAAGGTATGTACTCATTGAAAAAACTTATCAAGCGTCTTGATCTATCTCTATAGATCTTGATGCTCAATATGTAAGCAGCTTCACCGAGGTATTTCTTTGAAAAACTCCTTTCAAACATTCCTTTATGCTTTGCAGAATAATTCTACATTATCTCCGATCAACAATATGTCATTCACATATACTTATCAGAAATGCTATAGTGCTCCCACTCACTTTCTTGTAAATACAGGCTTCACCGCAAGTCTGTATAAAACTATATGCTTTCATCAACTTATCAAAGCGTATATTCCAACTCCGAGATGCTTGCACCAGTCCATAGATGGATCACTGGAGCTTGCATATTTTGTTAGCACCTTTAGGGTTGACAAAACCTTCTGGTTGCATCATATACAACTCTTCTTTAATAAATCCATTAAGGAATGCAGTTTTGTTTATCCATTTGCCAGATTTCATAAAATGCGGCAATTGCTAACATGATTCGGACAGACTTAAGCATAGATACGAGTGAGAAACTCTCATCGTAGTCAACACCTTGAACTTGTCGAAAATCTTTTTGTGACAATTCTAGCTTTGTAGATAGTAACACTACTATCAGCGTCCGTCTTCCTCTTGAAGATCCATTTAATCTCAATGGCTCGCCGATCAATGGGCAAGTCAATCAAAGTCCATACTTTGTTCTCATACATGGATCTCATCTCAGATTTCATGGCCTCAAGCCATTTCGCGGAATCCGGGCTCATCATCGCTTCCTCATAGTTCGTAGGCTCATCATGGTCAAGTAACATGACCTCCAGAACAGGATTACCGTACCACTCTGGTGCGGATCTCACTCTGGTTTACCTACGAGGTTCGGTAGCAACTTGATCTGAAGTTACATGATCATCATCATTAGCTTCCTCACTAATTGGTGTAGTAGTCACAGGAACATATTTCTGTGATGGACTACTTTCCAATAAGGGAGCAGGTACAGTTACCTCATCAAGTTCTACTTTCCTCCCACTCACTTCTTTCAAGAGAAACTCCTTCTCTAGAAAGGATCCATTCTCAGCAACAAATGTCTTGCCTTCGGATCTGTGATAGAAGGTGTACCCATCAGTCTCCTTCGGGTATCCTATGAGGACACATTTCTACGATTTGGGTTCGAGCTTATCAGGTTGAAGCTTTTCACATAAGCATCGCAGCCCCAAACTTTCAGAAACGACAACTTTGGTTTCTTGCCAAACCATAGTTCATAAGGCGTCGTCTCAACGGATTTTGATGGTGCCCTATTTAACGTGAATGTAGCTGTCTCACCCTAAAACGATAGTGGTAAATCGGTAAGAGACATCATAGATCGCACCATATCTAATAAAGTACGGTTACGACGTTCGGACACACCATTACACTGTGGTGTTCTAGGTGGCGTGAATAGTGAAACTATTTCACATTGTTTTAACTGAAGGCCAAACACGTAAATCAAATATTTTACTTCTGCGATCATATCGTAGAAACTTTTATTTTTCTTACGATGATTCTCCACTTCACTCTGAAGTTCTTTGAACTTTTCAAATGTTTCAGACTTGTGTTTCATCAAGTAGATATACTCATATCTGCTCAAATCATCTGTGAAGATCAGAAAATAATGATACCTGCCGCGAGCCTCAATATTCATCAGACCACATACATCAGTATGTATGATTTCTAACAAATCTGTTGCTCGCTCCATTGTTCGGGAGAATGGAGTCTTAGTCATCTTGCCCATGAGGCATGGTTCACAAGCATCAACTGATTCATAATCAAGTGATTCCAAAAGCCCATCAGCATGGATTTTCTTCATGCGCTTTACACCAATATGACCTAAACGGCAGTGCCACAAATAAGTTGCACTAACTTTGCATCTTTTGGCTTCAATATTATAAAATGTGTATCACCACGATCGAGATCCAATAAACCTTTTTCATTGGGTGTATGACCATAGAAGGTTTTATTCATGTGTAAACAGAACAACAATTATTCTCTAACTTATATGAATAACCGTATTGCAATAAACATGATCCAATCATATTCATGCTCAACGCAAACACTAAATAACATTTATTTTAGGTTTTACACTAATCCCGAAAGTATAGGGAGTGTGCGATGATGATTATATCAATCTTGGAACCATTTCCAATACACATCGTCACTTCACCCTTAACTAGTCTCTGTTCATTCTGCAACTCCCGTTTCTAGTTACTATTCTTAGCAACTGAACTAGTATCAAATACTAAGGGGTTGCTATAAACATTAGTAAAGTACACATCAATAACATGTATATGAAATATACCTATGTTCACTTTTCCATCCTTCTTATCCGCCAATTACTTGGGGTAGTTCCGCTTCCAATGACTAGTCCCTTTGCAGTAGAAGCACTCAGTTTCAGGCTTAGGTCCAGACTTGGTTTTTTCACTTTGAGCAGCAACTTGTTTGCCGTTCTTCTTGAAGTTCCCTTTTCTTACCTTTGTCCCTTTACTTGAAACTAGTGGTTTTGTTTACCATCAACACTTGATGCTTTTCTTGATTTCTACCTCCATCGATTTCAGCATCACGAAGAGCTTGGGAATTCGTTTCCGTTATCCCTTGCATATTATAGTTCATCACGAAGTTCTACTAACTTGGTGATGGTGACTAGAGAATTCTGTCAATCACTATTTTATCTGGAAGATTAACTCCCACTTGATTCAAGCGATTGTAGTACCCAGACAATCTGAGCACATGCTCACTGCTTGAGCTATTCTCCTCCATCTTTTAGCTATAGAACTTGTTGGAGACTTCATATCTCTCAACTCGGGTATTTACTTGAAATATTAACTTCAACTCCTGGAACATCTCATATGGTCCATGACGTTCAAAACGTCTTTGAAGTCCCGATTCTAAGTTGTTAAGCATGGTGCACTAAACTATCAAGTAGTCATCATATTGAGCTAGCCAAACGTTCATAACATCTGCATCTGCTCCTGCAATAGGTTTGTCACCTAGCGGTGCATCAAGGATATAATTCTTCTGTGCAGCAATGAGGATACCTCAGATCACGATCCCAATCCGCCCATTGCTACTAACATCTTTCAACTTAGTTTTCTCTAGGAATATCAAAAAATAAAACAGGGAGCTAACGCGAGGCCTATTGATCTACAACATAGATATGCTATACTACCCAGGACTAAGTTCATGATAATTTAAGTTCAATTAATCATACTTTAAGAACTCCCACTTAGATAGACATCCCTCTAATCATCTAAGTGATCACGTGATCCATATCAACTAAACCATAACCAATCATCACGTGAAATGGAGTAGTTTTCAATGGTGAACATCATTATGTTGATCATATCTCTATATGATTCACGCTCGACCTTTCGGTCTCCAGTGTTCCGAGGCCATATCTGCATATGCTAGGCTCGTCAAGTTTAACCTGAATATTTCTACGTGTGCAAATCTGGCTTGCACCCGTTGTAGATGGACGTAGAGCTTATCACACCCGATCATCACGATGGTGTCTGGGCACGACGAACTTTGGCAACGGTGCATACTCAGGGAGAACACTTTTATCTTGAAATTTAGTGAGAGATCATCTTATAATGCTACCGTCAATCAAAGCAAGATAAGATGCATAAAAGATAAACATCACATGCAATCAATATAAGTGATATGATATGGCCATCATCATCTTGTGCTTGTGATCTCCATCTCCGAAGCACCGTCATGATCACCATCGTCACCGAGGCGACACCTTGATCTCCATCGTAGCATCATTGTCGTCTCCCCAATCTTATGCTTCTACGACTATCGCTACCGCTTAGTGATAAAGTAAAGCATTACAGGGCGATTGCATTGCATACAATAAAGCGACAACCATATGGCTCCTGCCAGTTGCCGATAACTTGGTTACAAAACATGATCATCTCATACAATAAAATTTAGCATCATGTCTTGACCATATCACATCACAACATGCCCTGCAAAAACAAGTTAGACGTCCTCTACTTTGTTGTTGCAGTTTTACGTGGCTGCTACGGCTTAAGCAAGAACCAATCTTACCTACGCATAAAAACCACAATGATAGTTTGTCAGTTGGTGCTGTTTTAACCTTCGCAAGGACCGGGCGTAGCCACACTAGGTTCAACTAAAGTTGGAGAAACTGACACCCGCCAGCCACCTGTGTGCAAAGCACGTCGGTAGAACCAGTCTCGCGTAAGCGTACGCGTAATGTCGGTCCGGGCCGCTTCATCCAACAATACCGCCGAACCAAAGTATGACATGCTAGTAAGCAGTATGACTTATATCGCCCACAACTCACTTGTGTTCTACTCGTGCATATAACATCAACACATAAAACTAGGCTCTGATACCACTGATTGGGGAACGTAGTAATTTGGAAAAAATTCATACACACACGCAAGACCATGGTGATGCACAGCAACGACAGGGGAGAGTGTTGTCTACGTACCCTCGTAGACCGAAGCGGAAGCGTTATTACAACGCGGTTGATGTAGTCGTACGTCTTCATGGCCCGACCGATCAAGCACCGAAACTACGACACCTCCGAGTTTTTGCACACGTTCAGCTCGATGAGGATCCCCGGACTCCGATCCAGCAAAGTGTCGGGGATGAGTTCCGTCAGCACGACGGCGTGGTGACGATCTTGATGTTCTACCGTCGCAGGGCTTCACCTAAGCACCGCTACAATATTATCGAGGATTATGGTGGAGGGGGGCACCGCACACGGCTAAGAGATCAACTATTATCTCTAGGGTGCCACCCTGCCCCCGTATATAAAGGAGTGGAGGAGGGGGCCGGCCAAGGAAGGTGGCGCGCCCAAGGGACTCCCACCGGGAGTAGGACTCCCCCTTTTCCTATTAGGAGTAGGAGAGGGAAGGAAGAGGAAGGAGGGAGGAAGGAAAGGGGGGCCGGCCCCCCTCCCAATTCGGATTGGGCTTGGGGGGGCGCCCCCTCCCTTGCTCCTTTCCCCTCCTTTCCACTAAGGCCCAATAAGGCCCATATACCTCCCGGGGGGGTTCCGATAACCTCCCGGTGATCCAGTATTGTCCCAATCTTGCCCGGAACCTTTCCGGTGTCCAAATATAGTCTTCCAATATATCGATCTTTATGTCTCGACCATTTCGAGACTCCTCGTCAAGTCCGTGATCACATCCGGGACTCCGAACAACCTTCGGTACATCAAAATATATAAACTCATAATGAAACTGTCATCGTAACGTTAAGCGTGCGGACCCTACGGGTTCGGGAACAATGTAGACATGACCGAGACACGTCTCCGGTCAATAACCAATACCAGAACCTGGATGCTCATATTGGCTCCTACATATTCTATGAAGATCTTTATCGGTCAGACCGCATAGCAACATACGTTGTTCCCTTTGTCATCGGTATGTTACTTGCCCGAGATTCGATCGTCGGTATCTCAATACCTAGTTCAATCTCGTTACCGGCAAGTCTCTTTACTCGTTCCGTAATACATCATCTTGCAACTAACTTATTAGTTGCATTGATTGCAAGGCTTAAGTGATGTGCATTACCGAGAGGGCCCAGAGATACCTCTCCGACAATCGGAGCGACAAATCCTAATCTCGAAATACGCCAACCCAACATGTACCTTTGGAGACACCTGTAGAGCACCTTTATAATCACCCAGTTACGTTGTGACGTTTGGTAGCACACAAAGTGTTCCTCCGGTAAACGGGAGTTGCATAATCTCATAGTCATAGGAACATGTATAAGTCATGAAGAAAGCAATAGCAACATACTAAACGATCGGGTGCGAAGCTAATGGAATGGGTCATGTCAATCACATCATTCTCCTAATAATGTGATCCCGTTAATCAAATGACAACTCATGTCTATGGTTAGGAAACATAACCATCTTCGATTAACGAGCTAGTCAAGTAGAGGCATACTAGTGACACTTTGTTTGTCTATGTATTCACACAAGTATTACGTTTCTGGCTAATACAATTCTAGCATGAATAATAAACATTTATCATGATATAAGGAAATAAATAATAACTTTATTATTGCCTCTAGGGCATATTTCCTTCATAACCGACACGTGGCATCCATCGTAACGGGTCGCCGTTAAGCTATCGGGTCCGGTTTTGGATCCGATAACCCTCTAACAGCCATGACCAATGGTGATTTTCCACATGTAAAAATCTCATTGGCTGACAGAACCACATGTCAGCTATGCGTTAGCACAGATGTCACTCATCCAATGGGCAAGATACGCCTATGGTATGTTGACATGTGGACCGGCCCAAAAGGGGCCATAAAGATTAAATAGGCTGGCCCAGCTAAAGGCCCACAAGATTTTGCAAACCATAATAGCCCGACCCAGCTAAAGGCCCACAAGATTTTGAAGACACCAGTGTGCCAGCCCGTTAATAGGCTGCGATGTTTTGGGCCAAATGCTGGCCCATATTTGATCTGGTCCGTTAACAACCTGCCACGTTTTGGGCCTAATAAGGTGTAACGCCCCAAGACCAATGCACCAGGTGTCTTCCAAATATTCGCTGTTGTTACCTTATCATTCTCTTGCGTGTTGCATCTTGCCATGTCATCATGTGCATTGCATCATCATGTTTTTCAAAACTTGCATCCATCCGGGTTTCTCAGTTCTCCCGGTTGTCCGTTCTGAGCCAAGACACACTCGCACGCGCCCGCAGCACGTCCGAAATATTATTTTATAAGTGACCGGAAAATATTCTCGGAATGGGATGAAAGTTGGCATGCGGTGTTGTTATGTTGTCAGTAGACCGCCTGCCAAACTTCTTCGCATTTGGAGTCCGTTTGAAGCCACAACGGATAACTATAGCAGCAATATAGCCGGTCTTTTCATCGGACGTTTTTGGTCTCCGAAAACCGTCATCGGGCCGCACTCCTTCCCTCTCATCTCAACCCAACTCCTCTTCACAGTCCACCTAGGCCCATCCTACCCCTCTTTGCGTATTTCATAGACCCCTCTCGCGCGTCCGAAACTTCCCCGAACTCGAACCCGAACCGGACTATCGTTACCGTTGGGTCTGGATCATCCCCAAACATCTATAAAACATCTCCATTTTCTTATTTGGACTCCCTATCTATTTATTTCTCGACCGTCTGATTAAGATCGGAGGGACTAAATACCCCTACCAAAATTCACTTGTTATATAAAGACCAACCCTAAAACCTAGGGACCTTGTCCCATCCCCCCGTCGCCCCCGCCGCCACTCCACCAAATCCCCCTCGAGATCCATCCCCAATCAGCCTAGCTACCTTCCTCCAACCTGCTCCCGCAGCCTCCTTCCTCGATCTACACATCTTCCTCGGGATCCCTCCCGATCCATCTCCACCCAACTAGCGCCGCTCGCCCGATTCCCCTGTCCTTGCAAGACGTCTCTCATTCCCCACGCCGAACAAATCCATGCGGCCGCCTTCATTTGCAACCTCGAGCAGCTTCATGGCCCGATCAAGCACTCGAGCCCCGCGCCCGAGGCCCTACCTTCTCCTCGTCCGTGCCGACCGAAGCTGTGGCACCCTGGCTCAGAGCAACCGGTTTACCATGCATTGCCAGCCCAGAGACCATGTCTTCTGGCAACACACAACATCTTGGTACAGAAAATAGCTGCTTTATTGATGCTAGCAGATCATAGTTTATATTACAACATGTGGCGAGGCCAAGCGGCACACACGGTGCGGCTGAACAATATGTATGTTATTTAGTGAACATAAAGGGGCCTCGATTAGAACAACTACGTGGCAGCGGAACAATGTCGTAGCGGAACTCCATAGCATGGGGACACCGATGTGGACACGATCTAGACTCGGACGGCACTCCTTTCCAACGAGACTTTCCTGAAAGCTGGCATGACATGCCAGGTCAGTACATTGAATGTACTTGCAAGCTCACAACAAACATAAACATAATGACAAACAATATCATGATACTTAACCAATTAATAATGCAACAACATATCATACATGCTGTGACCATGAACTCGTGATAAAATCTCCCTCGGACTTGCTTACCAATGGTGATCCTTCTGGCGATCAGAACCATGACCACCACTTGGTCTCAAACCGTGATCTTTCCAGCGATCACAACCATGACCAACACTTGGCCTCAAACCGTGATCCTTCCGGCGATCACAACCATGACCAACACTTGGCCCCAAACGGTGATCTTTTCGGCGATCACAACCATGACCAACACTTGGCCCCAAACGGTGATCTTTCCGGCAATCACAACCAATCATCCAGATGGTTTACCCACCATCACCTTCTCATTAGTGCGACGTTCATAACTTAGTGTGCAAAATTTATTTAAATGTTAACCCATGGTGTGACCTACTTTCGAGCGTACCCTAACCATGGACTCGGTTATCGATAGATTTAATACACTTTGTAGAGGTAGCGCACTGTACCCACACCACAGAACCCATGGCCTCACAATCCCATTCGGGTGGACCAACGACATTCCGACAGAACCCCTCCATTGCCATGACACTCTCTCGGCCACTCCGACTCACTCCCCATTGGGCTAGTCATGGGTGGCCCCGTGTCTACCAAAGACATCAACGGCCACCGTCATGGAAAAACATAAATAGTCCCACACCGGGAGAAGGTACCATAACATCAACAACGGGCACACAAGGTTACGTCTTCTTACCGGGCCAGGGTACCGCACGCCCATAACCTTCCCTCATTGGAGGCACCGACCAGAGGCATGACAACAGACCGAATAAAGGCCTTCCCATAAAGGAAAATGTGGTTGCACTTGGAAAAACTCGATTCAGTGGCACCATGACCCGATCAACGATATATTCAAGTTGAGTTATTATCAGGTTCAACTTAAAGTGAATGCAACCGGTGTCATAATATGCCACGAAATGCAACACTAACATGCACATCATATCTCAATGGAAATAACTGGGTCAACTATTTCCACACTAAGCATAATGATCAACAGCTCATAACACTTCCCTGGTTATGATTAATCCTCACTTTAAACAGAATCCTTACTAGCAAATTTATCATTTTTCTAATCCAAGAAAATACTCAAAATAATTACTTATATCCATAACCATATTACTTATTCATAACAATTATTACTTCTAGTTACTTAACCAACTCTGTTAGCTTCAAACATTCTGTAAACTAAGCATATCAACTTAAGCAAGCAACCAATCAGAATATAAATAATATACTAATGATTTATATGCATGGATTAATCACTAATTCAAGTTGAAAAATCACAAATATTGTAATGGCACCATGAAAATGTTGATGTGGCTTGCCTTAGTGCAGATGAGGTTCACAAACCTCCTGGTGATCCTCAAGACAAGCTTCACTCTCTGAAAATAATTATAAACACCAAAAGAAAATATCAAGAACCCTTCTGAAATCCACCAGAAAATCTAGACAGCAGTGAAAAATCTCATTTTTGGTGAGCTGCTAGATTTCTTCATAAAGAACACAATGCAAAAAGAATCAATTCATTTGGACTTAGGGTTAAAAAAATTTGGCTGTTTGAATCTCTCTGGACTTGAATTTAAATAAAACAGAACTAGGGGGTGACGTCGAAGGTGTAAACCTCGCGGGCGCCACCACATGTACCGCTTCACGCGCGTACAGAGTGGCTAACTAGCGGGCCCTGCTAGTCAGGTGAGAGGGAGGGGGAGAGGGAAACAGAGGACGGCGCGGCTTCGCCGGAGCACACGCCAGCGAGGAGGGCTCCTTGGCCCGAACTAGAGGGTGGGATCGAAAGAGGAGACGGAGGCACCCCTGCCCGTACCCGTAGGTTAGCTAGGGGTGGTCAGACGGCGTCAGAAACAACCTCTCCAGCGGCGACAAGAAGCATAGGTCGCCGGAGATGAGGATGACAACGACTAGAGGCAACACCAGGGGCTCCAACTGGGCGGAACGGCACGACAGAGGCCCTGGAAGGGTGGCCCGAGCCTGGGAGGGGCTGGAGCTGCAGAGACGACCCGAGGGGATCGCCGGCGAGCTCGAGCTCGGTGATGGCGGCCCGTGGCCTGCCCGGTCGGGCTACAGCTTTCTACGTGATCGTGGAGTGTGTGTGTGGAGTGGATGAGGCTCGAGGAGGCTGGGGAGGGCTCTATTTATAGCCGGAGTGACGAGGGGGTTCGGGCTCCGCCAGAGAACATCTGGACACGACGCCCGGCGATGAACGACATCAGTGAGCGAGGGGGTAGGTGACGTTGCTCACGCGGGAACTGTGGGCGAGCGGAGACGAGCACAGGGGCGAGAGGGTGGCGACGAACACAGTGCGCAACACACTGTTGCGTTGGCCGGACCGCGCCCGTGCTCGCTGCAGCGAGCTCTGGCGTCGGTGAGCGCCAGGAGGGATTTAAGAGGGTCGGGACGATGATCGTGGCTAGGTTTGGCAGTCGGGGAAGCAAGAATGCGCGCAACAGAGGCTCGGGCGCGACGCAGATCGCGTCGGCTGCCAGCACACCTGGACGAACGCGGTCACCGCGTGAACTATGACCTCAGGCCGACCTAAGCCCAAACTTCATGTCTGGCGTGTAGTTCATGGTAGATTAAGATGTTACCATGCTTTGGTTTGAGCTTAGACGCAGTAGAATGGATTTCTACTCCCTGGTAAGTCAAGGGGTGCCCTAGGGTTCAAAGAATATTTGGGAATATTTTTGCTCAGGAAGGTGCCCTAGGGTTCAAACAATATTTGGGAATTTTCTTAGATTTTTGTGGGCAACAAAAATTGGGGTTGCTTTGGAGCACATTGAGCTAGCTAGGGTTTTAGAGAGGGAAATGAATATTTTCCTTTTAGAAAAATATTCAAAAATGTTATTTTGAGATGAACCAGAGAAGAAATGACAGTTAGAGAGGGAAATGAGGCACTTGGGTGAAAGTCAAGGGGTACCCAAGTGTTTAAGTCCATCTGAAAAGATTCAAAACTCCAAATTTCAAAACCAAACCAACTGAAAATCAGTCAAAGAGAAGAGGGCATAAACCAGACTGTCACAAACCTCCCCCACTTAGGATGAATCTCGTCCTCAAGATTCGGTTGCTTGGGAAAACCATTCTGGATACTATGCCTTTAGAAAGTCTTCTCATTCCCAAGTCGATTCTGCCTCTGTGTGATGCTCCCACTGAACTTTGTAAAACATCCTTGATTTACTACGAGTGACCCTTTCCATCTGATCCAAAATTCTGACCGGTCTCTCTTCATATGTTAAATACCTTACCAATTCTATTTTATTCATAGCAGTCTTTTTCTCAGGCGGCGATATGCATCGCCTCAACTGTGAAACATGAAACACATTGTGTACTTCCGACAATTAGGGGGGTAGTTCCAATTGATATGCAACAGTACCCACTCTGGACATAACTGGAAAAGGACCAATAAATCTGGGTGCCAACTTTCCACAAGTCTAGAATCTCTTGACTCCTTTCATAGGGGTGACTCAGAGGTATACGTGTTCTCTGGGTTCAAAACTGACCTGTCGGTGCTTCGCATCATAATAACTCTTTTGTCGCCATTTGGCCAATTGCAACCTGTATTGGATTTCCTTGACTTGCTTCTCAGCTTCCATCACGATATCATTCCGAAAATACGGCTATCTCTAGTTTGAGACCAATTCAAAGGGGTGCGACACTTACGGCCATACATAGCCTCATATGGTGACATCTTTAGGCTGGTCTGGAAGCTATTGTTGTATGAGAAGTCGGCATACGGCAGGCAGTCTTCCCATTTAGATCCTTGGAACAAAGCACAGGCTCATAGCATATCTTCAAGTATTTGGTTTACCCATGATACGTCCATTTTGCATCATGCTTTTATATCGATATTTATTGCCTTATGGGCTGTTATTACACATTATGTCACAATATTTATGCCTATTCTCTCTTACTTTACAAGGTTTACATAAAGAGGGAGAATGCCGCCAGCTGGAATTCTGGGCTAGTAAAGGAGCAAATATTAGAGACCTATTCTGCACAACTCCAAAATTCCTGAAACTCCACGGAAGTTATTTTTGGAAATAATAAAAAATACTGAGCGAAGAAAATAGCAGAGGGGGCCCACACCCTGGCCACGAGGGTGGGGGGCGCGCCCCCTACCTCGTGGGCCCCCTGGTGGCCTTCCGATGCCCATCTTCTGCTATATGAGGTCTTCCATCCGAGAAAAAATCATAAGCAAGCTTTTGGGACGAGACTCCACCGCCACGAGGCGGAACCTTGGCGGAACCAATCTAGGGCTCGTCGGAGCTGTTCTGCCGGGGAAACTTCCCTCCAGGAGGGGGAAATCATCACCACTGTCATCACCAACGGTCCTCTCATCGGGAGGGGGTGAATCTCCATCAACATGTTCCCAGCACCATCTCATCTCAAACCCTAGTTCATCTCTTGTATCAAATCTTTGTATCCAAACCTCAGATTGGTAACTGTGGGTTGCTACTAGTGTTGATTACTCCTTGTAGTTGATGCTAGTTGGTTTACTTGGTGGAAGATTATATGTTCAGATCCATTGTGCATATTAATACCCCTCTGATTATGAACATGAATATGCTTTGTGAGTAGTTACGTTTGTTCCTGAGGACATGGGAGAAGTCTTCCTATTAGTAGTCATGTTAATTTGGTATTCGTTTGATATTTTGATGAGATGTATGTTGTTATCCCTCTAGTGGTGTCATGTGAACATCGACTACATGATACTTCACTATTGTTTGGGCCTAGAGGGAGGCATTGGGAAGTAATAAGTAGATGCTGGGTTGCTAGAGTGACAGAAGCTTAAACCCTAGTTTATGCGTTGCTTCGTAAGGGGTTGATTTGGATCCGCATGTTCCATGGTATGGCTAGGTTTACCTTAATACTTCTGTTGTAGTTGCGGATGCTTGCAATGAGGGTTAATCATAAGTGGGATGCTTGTCCATGTAAGGAAGTACCCAAGCACCGGTCCACCCACATATCAAATTATCAAAGTACCGAACGTGAATCATATGAACGTGATGAAAACTAGCTTGACGATAATTCCCATGTGTCCTCGGGAGCGCTTTCCTTCATATAAGAGTTTGTCCAGGCTTGTCCTTTGCTACAAAAAGGGTTGGGACATATTGCTGCACCTTATTTACTTTTATTACTTGCTACTCGTTACAAATTACCTTATCACAAAACTATCTGTTACCGATAATTTCAGTGCTTGCAGAGAATACCTTGCTGAAAACTGCTTATCATTTCCTTCTGCTCCTCGTTGGGTTCGACAGTCTTACTTATCGAAAAGGCTACGATAGATCCCCTACACTTGTGGGTCATCTAGACTCTTTTCTGGCGCCGTTGCCGGGGAGTGAAGCTCCTTTGGTAGGTGGAATTTGGTAAGGAAAAATTTATATAGTGTGCTGAAATTTACTGTCACTTGTTACTATGGAAAGTAATCCTTTGAGGGGCTTGTTCAGGGTATCTTCACCCCAGCCGGTAGAGCAAATAGTTGCTCCTCAACCTACTGAACCTACTGAAAATGTTTACTTTGAAATTCCTTCGGGTATGATAGAGAAACTGCTAGCTAATCCTTTTGTAGGAGATGGAACATTACATCCCGACTTACACTTAATCTATGTGGATAAAGTTTGTGGATTATTTAAGCTTGCAGGTATGCCCGATGATGTTATCAAGAAGAAGGTCTTCCCTTTATCTTTGAAGGGAGATGCATTGACATGGTATAGGCTATGTGATGATATGGGATCATGGGACTACAAATGGTTGAAATTGGAATTCCATCAGAAGTTTTATCCTATGCATCTTGTTCATCGTGATCGTAATTATATATATATAATTTTTGGCCTCGTGAAGGAGAAAGCATCGCTCAAGCTTGGGGGAGGCTTAAGTCAATGTTATATTCATGCCCCAATCGTGAGCTCTCAAGAGAAATGATTATTCAAAACTTTTATGCTCAACTTTCTGACAACAATCGCTCCATGCTCGATACTTCTTGTACTGGTTCCTTTATGATGAAGACTATTGAATTCAAATGGAATTTATTGGAGATAATTAAACGCAACTCTGAAGATCGGGATCTCGATGAAGGTAAGGAGTCAGGTATAACACCTAAGTTTGATTGTGTTAAATCTTTTATGCATACCGATGTTTTCCGTAAATTTAGCACTAAATATGGACTTGACTCTGAGATAGTGGCTTCTTTCTATGAATCCTTTGCTACTCATGTTGATCTCCTTAAGGAGAAGTGGTTTAAATATCATCCTCCCATAGAAGTAAAAGTAGTTGAACCTATTAAAGTTGAAGAAAAGACTATCACTTATAATGATCCTATTGTTCCTACTGCTTATGTTGAGAAACCACCTTTCCCTGTTAGAATAAAGGATCATGCTAAAGCTTCAACTGTGGTTCGTAAAAGTAATATTAGAACTTATGCACCCCCTGAGCAAGTTAAAGTTGAACCTAATATTTCTATTGTTAAAGATCTCTTGGCTGATAATATTGATGGGCATGTTATTTACTTTTGTGATGAGACTGCTAGAATTGCTAAACCTGGTGCTAAAGATAAACATAGACCTGTGGTATGCATGCATGTTATTTGTGTTAAAATAGGAGATCATTGTTATCATGGCTTGTGTGATATGGGTGCTAGTGCTAGTGCAATACATATTTCCTTATACAAAGAAATTATGCATGATATTGCACCAGCTGAGATAGAAGATATCGATGTTACCATTAAGCTTGCTAATAGAGATACTATTTCACCAATTGGGATTGTTAGAGATGTTGAAGTCTTGTGTGGGAAGGTTAAATATCCTGCTAATTTTCTTGTTCTTGGTTCCCCACAAGATAGCTTTTGTCCCATTATATTTGGTAGACCCTTCTTGAATACTGTCAATGCTAAGATAGACTACAATAAGGATATTGTTTCTGTTGGTTTAGGGGATATGTCTCATGAGTTTAATTTTGCTAAATTTCATAGACAACCCCATGATAAAGAATTGCCTAGTAAAGATGAAATTATTGGTCTTACTTCTATTGCCATGCCCCCTACTGATCCCTTAGAACAATATTTGCTAGACCATGAAAATGATATGTTCATGAATGAAAGAAGGGAAATAGATGAAGTATTGTTTAAACAGGGACCTATTCTAAAACACAACTTGCCTATTGAAATCCTCGGGGATCCTCCTCCACCCAAGGGTGATCCCGTGTTTGAGCTTAAACCTTTACCTGATACTCTTAAATATGCTTATCTTGATGAAAATAAGATATATCCTGTTATTATTAGTGCTAACCTTTCAGAGAAGGAGGAAGAAAAATATTGAAAATTCTGAAGAAGCACCGCGCTGCTATTGGATATACTCTTGATGATCTTAAAGGCATTAGTCCCACTCTATGTCAACACAAAATAAATTTGGAGAAAGACGCCAAACTAGTTATTGATCACCAACAACGGCTGAATCCTAAGATGAAAGAAGTGGTAAGAAAGGAAATATTAAAGCTCCTTGAGGCAGGAATAATTTATCCTATTGCTGATAGTCAGTGGGTAAGTCCTGTCCATTGTGTCCCTAATAAGGGAGGTATTACTGTCGTTCCTAATGATAAAGATGAATTGATTCCGCAAAGAATTATTACAGGTTATAGGATGGTAATTGATTTCCGCAAATTAAATAAGGCTACTAAAAAGATCATTACCCCTTACCATTTATTGATCAAATGCTAGAAAGATTATCCAAACATACACATTTTCTCTTTCTAGATGGTTACTCTGGTTTCTCTCAAATACCTGTGTCAGCTGATGATCAAGCAAAGACCACTTTTACTTGCCCTTTCGGTACTTTTGCTTATAGACGTATGCCTTTTGGTTTATGTAATGCACCTGCTACCATTCAAAGATGCATGATGGCTATATTTTCTGAATTTTGTGAAAAGATATGTGAGGTTTTCATGGATGATTTCTTCGTTTATGGATCCTCTTTTGATGATTGCTTGAGCAACCTTGATCGAGTTTTGCAGAGGTGTGAAGAAACTAATCTTGTTCGGAATTGGGAGAAATGACACTTTATGTTTAATGAAGGTATTGTCTTGGGGCATAAAATTTCTGAAAGAGGCATTGAAGTTGATAAAGCTAAAGTTGATGCTATTGAAAAGATGCCATGTCCCAAGGACATTAAAGGTATAAGAAGCTTCCTGGGTCACGCCGGTTTTTATAGGAGGTTCATTAAGGACTTCTCAAAAATTTCTCGGCCTCTGACTAATCTATAACAAAAAGATATTCCTTCTGTCTTTGATGATGATTGTGTAGAAGCATTTGAAATACTTCAGAAAGCATTGATTTCTGCACCTATTGTTCAACCACCTGATTGGAACTTACCCTTTGAAATTATGTGTGATGCTAGTGATTATGTTGTAGGTGCTATTCTAGGGCAAAGAGTTGACAAGAAATTAAATGTTATTCAATATGCTAGTAAAACTCTAGACAATGCCCAGAGAAATTATGCTACCACTGAAAAAGAATTTTTAGCAGTCGTTTTTGCTTGTGATAAGTTCATACCTTATATTGTTCATTCTAAAGTAACTATTCACACTGATCATGCTGCTATTAAATACCTTATTGAAAATAAATATGCTAAACATAGACTTATTACATGGGTTCTCTTGCTACAAGAATTTGATTTGCATATTATTGATAGAAAGGGAGCTGAGAACCCCATTGCAAACAACTTGTCTAGGTTAGAAAATGTTCTTGATGACCCACTACCTATTGATGATAGCTTTCCTGATGAATAATTAGCTGTCATAAATGCTTCTCGCACTGCTCCATGGTATGCTGATTATGCTAATTACATTGTTGCTAAATTTATACCACCTAGTTTCACATACCAGCAAAACAAAAAAATTTCTATGATTTAAGACATTACTTCTGGGATGACCCACACCTTTATAAAGAAGGAGTAGATGGTGTTATTAGCTGTTGTATACCTGAGCATGAATAGGAACAGATCCTACGCAAGTGTCACTCCGAACCCTATGGAGGACATCATGCTCGAGATAGAACTGCACACAAGGTATTGCAATCCGGTTTTATTGGCTTACTCTCTTCAAGGATGCCCGTAAGTTTGTCTTGTCTTGTGATGAATGTCAAAGAATTGGTAATATTAGTAGACGTCAAGAAATGTCTATGAATTATTCACTTGTTATTGAACCATTTGATGTTTGGGGCTTTGATTATATGGGACCATTTCCTTCCTCTAATGGGTATACACATATTTTAGTTGCTGTTGATTACGTTACTAAGTGGGTAGAAGCTATTCCAACTAGTAGTGTTGATCATAACACCTCTATTAAGATGCTTAAAGAAGTTATTTTCCCGAGGTTTGGAGTCCCTAGATATTTAATGATTGATGGTGGTTCACACTTTATTCATGGTGCCTTTCGTAAAATGCTTGCTAAGTATGATGTTAATCATAGAATTGCATCTCCTTATCACCCACAGTCTAGTGGTCAAGTAGAATTAAGTAACAGAGAGCTCAAATTAATTTTGCAAAAGACCGTTAATAGATCTAGAAAGAATTGGTCCAAGAAACTTGATGATGCATTATGGGCTTATAGAACTGCATATAAAAATCCTATGGGTATGTCTCCGTATAAAATGGTTTATGGCAAAGCATGTCACTTACCTCTTGAGCTAGAACATAAGGCATATTGGGCCATTAAAGAGCTCAATTATGATTTCAAACTTGCCGGTGAGAAGAGGTTATTTGACATTAGCTTACTTGATGAATGGAGAACCCATGTCTATGAGAATGCCGAACTGTTTACAGAAAAGTTAAAAGATGGCATGACAAAAGGATACAAAAGCGTGAGTTTAATGTAGGTGATTATGTATTGCTATACAAGTCTCGTTTAATATTTTTTGCAGGCAAACTTCTCTCTAAATGGGAAGGTCCTTATGTTATCGAGGAGTTCTATCGTTCTAGTGCCATAAAAATCAACAACTTTGAAGGCACAAATCCAAAGGTGGTGAACGATCAAAGAATCAAACATTATATCTCAGGTAATCGCATAAATGTTGAAACTAATATTATTGAAACCGTAACCCCGGAGGAATACATAGTGGACACTTTCCGGAATGTTTCAGACAGAAGGCCACGGAGGACCAAGTTCCGGCAGCAGGAGACATCCTTCAACTTGATCACAATCTTCTTACCCCAACTGAGATCGAAGCTTTCAAGATGATCGAGTTAGCTCGTATACAAAACAAGTATCTCACACGTGAAAATATTTTGTTGAAGGAGCATATCATCACACTGAAGGGCATTATCCGCAAGTTGGAGGACCTCCTACGCTCGATGTGCGACTATCCATCATCAACAACTCCACCTTCTTCACCAACAAAGACGAACTGAGTATCTGGTATGGGCACTCCCCTTGGCAACTGCCAAGCTTGGGGGAGTGCCCCGGTATCGTATCATCATCACTTTTTTCTTTACCGTTTTTCTTAGTTCGATCCTTTTGGTAATATCTTGATCTAGTAGAATAAAGTTTTAGTATGATCTAGTTGTGAGTTTTGCTTTATGATCCCTCTTTGTAATCGAGTCCGTGAGCTATATAATAAAGATTAGTGTTGACTCAAGGGCTTGATTATCTTGCTATGATTATGAGTGAATAAAAGAAAAAGAAAGAATAAAAAGAAATAAAAGAGATCATATTGATCTTATGGAGAGTAATGACTTCACATATAAAGAGTATGATGATTAAAAGTTGTTGAGAGTTGACAAACATAGTTTTGGTCATTGTTGCAATTAATAGGAAGTAATAAAGAAAGAGAGGTTTTCACATATAAATATACTATCTTGGACATATTTTATGATTGTGAGCACTCACTAAAATATGACATGCTAAAGAGTTGATATTGGACAAGGAAGACAACGTGATGGGTTATGTTTTCTTACATCTGAGATAAATTATATTGTCATGGATCATCCAGCATGTTGAGCTTGCCTTTCCCTCTCATGCTAGCCAAGTTCTCTGCACCAAGTAGAAATACTACTTATGCTTCCAAATATCCCTAAACCTAGTTCTGCCATGAGAGTCCACCATATCTACCTATGGATTGAGTAAGATCCTTCAAGTAAGTTGTCATCGATGCAAGCAATAAAAATTGCTCTCTAAATATGTATGACTTAATAATATGGAGAAAATAAGCTTTATATGATCTTGTGATGTGGAAGAAATAAAGCGACAGACTGCATAATAAAGGTCCATATTCACAAGTGGCAATATAAAGTGACGTTCTTTTGCATTAAGATTTTGTGCATACAACCAAAAAAGTGCATGACAACCTCTGCTTCCCTCTGCGAAGGGCCTATATTTTACTTTATCTTCTACCTTATATAAGAGTCATGGTGATCTTCACCTTTCCTTTTACATTTTATCCTTTGGCAAGCACAATGTGTTGGAAAGATCCAGATATATATAGCTAATTTGATGTGAGTTTTCATGAACTATTATGGTTGACATTACCCTTGAGGTAAAACATTGGGAGGCAAAACTATAAGCCCCTATCTTTCTTTGTGTCCGATTAAAACTCCATACCCATAAATATTGCGTGAGTGTTAGCAATTGTGAAAGACTAAATGATAGTCGAGTATGTGGACTTGCTGAAAAGCTCTTATATTGACTCTTTCCTATGTTATGATAAATTGCAATTGCCTCGATGACTGAGATCAGAGTTTGTTGGTTCTCAACGAAGTTTATGATTCATACTTGAAATTGGTTCTCAACGAAGTTTATGATCTTCTGCTATATGAGGTCTTTTGTCCGAGAAAAAATCATAAGCAAGCTTTCGGGACGAGACTCCGCCGCCACGAGGCGGCACCTTGGCGGAACCAATCTAGGGCTCCGGCGGAGCTGTTCTGCCGGGGAAACTTTCCTTCGGGAGGGGGAAATCGTCACCATCGTCATCACCAATGATCCTCTCATTGGGAGGGGGTCAATCTCCATCAACATCTTCACGAACACCATCTCATCTCAAACCCTAGTTCATCTCTTGTATCCAATCTTTATATCCAAACCTCAGATTGGTACCTGTGGGTTGCTAGTAGTGTTGATTACTCCTTGTAGTTGATGCTAGTTGGTTTACTTGGTGGAAGATTATATGTTCATATCCATTATGCATATTAATACCCCTCTGATTATGAACATGAATATGCTTTGTGAGAAGTTATGTTTGTTCCTGAGGACATGGGAGAAGTCTTGCTATTAGTAGTCATGTGAATTTGGTATTCGTTCGATATTTTCATGAGATGTATGTTGTTATCCCTCTAGTGGTGTCATGTGAACGTCGACTACATGACACTTCACCACTGTTTGGGCCTAGAGGGAGGCATTGGGAAGTAATAAGTAGATGATGGGTTGCTAGAGTGACAGAATCTTAAACCCTAGTTTATGCGTTGCTTCGTAAGGGGCTGATTTGGATCCACATGTTTCATGCTATGGTTAGGTTTACCTTAATACTTCTGTTGTAGTTGCGGATGTTTGCAATGGGGTTAATCATAAGTGGGATGCTTGTCCAAGTAAGGACAGTACCCAAGCACCGGTCCACCCACATATCAAATTATCAAAGTACCGAACGCGAATCATATGAACGTGATGAAAACTAGCTTGACGATAATTCCCATGTGTCCTCGGGAGCGCTTTCCTTCATATAAGAGTTTGTCCATGCTTGTCCTTTGCTACAAAAAGGATTGGGCCATCTTGCTGCACCTTATTTACTTTTATTACTTGCTACTCGTTACAAATTACCTTATCACAAAACTATCTATTACGGATAATTTCAGTGCTTGCAGAGAATACCTTGCTGAAAACCTCTTATCATTTCCTTCTGCTCCTTGTTTGGTTCGACACTCTTACTTATTGAAAAGGCTACGATAGATCCCCTAAACTTGTGGGTCATCAACCCACTCAGTCTGTCCATCAGTCTGAGGATGATAAGGGTGCTATATTTTAGCGCTGTCCCCAAGGCTTGATGGAGACGTGACCAGAAAGCAGAGGTAAAAAGTGACCCCCGGTCAGAAGTGATTGTTCGGGGTACTCCATGCAAACTGACTATCCTGGATACATACAATTGTGCAAGTTGATATGCTCGATATGTGGTTCTGATCGGGATAAAGTGAGATACCTTGGTTAGGGTGTCCACTATGACCCAGATTGTATCATTGCCTCGCTAAGTCTTAGGTAGCCCTGTGACAAAATCCATGTAGATATCATCCCATTTCCATTGTGAAACTGGCAGTGGTTGGAGAATTCTGGCTAGCTTTAGATGCTCGGCCTTCACATCGCAACAGGCCACGAAATAGGCAATGTCTTTCTTCATTCCATCCCACCAGAATACTTGTCGAAGGTCTTCATACATTTTAGTACCTCCAGGGTGAATAGAATATGAAGATTCGTGTGCTTCCGATAGGATTTTCTTCTTTAAATCTGCATGACTATGTACACAAATCCTTCCACGGAATCGGAGGGTACCAAGTTGATCCTTAGAAAAATCTGAAGTCTGTCCTGCTATCAGACGCTTGGCATGTTTCTACAGGACGGTGTCAGCTGGCTGGGCCTTGCGGATCTCTTCCTCAAGTGTAGGTGCAATTTCCAAAATATTAGCAAGACCAGCATCAACTATGACCAGGTTGAGCTGAGCAATCTCCTTTTGAAGTTCAGGAGGCACGGATTTTAGTATGACATTCAGGCTGACAGGCTTTCGACTGAGTGCATGGCAACCACGTTGGCCTTACGTGGGTGGTAATTTATTCCAAGATCATAACCCTTGACTAACTCAAGCTACCTTCGTTGACGGAGATTTAAATCTGGCTGAGTAAATATACACTTGAGACTTTTGTGGCCAGTAAAAATTTGGCACCTCTTCGCGATGAGGTAGTGTCTCCAAATGTTTAGAGCATGAACCACCGCGGCCAATTCCGGATCATGAGTAGGATAATTTCCCTCGTGGGGTCATAGCTGTCGCGAGGCATATGCTACCACCTTGTCGGCTTGCATTAGTACGCATCCAAGTCCTTGTCTGGAGGCATCGCAGTACACATCAAAACTACGGTATATATCAGGAAGAGTCAACACAGGTGCGGTCGTTAGTCGTGTCTTTAGCTCATTGAAGCTTTTCTCATAGTCCTCAGTCCATTCAAACTTATCCTTCTTGAGCAGCTCCATCATGGGTTTGGCAATCTTGGAAAACCCTTCAATGAAACGACGGTAATATCTAGCTAATCCAAGAAAACTCCGGATCTGTGATACGGTTGAGGGTGGCAACCAATCAAGCACATCCTTTACTTTGCTCGGGTCCATAGCTGTACCTTCAGCGGATAGCACATGTTCGAGAAATCCAACTTGCTTGTGCCAAAACTCGCATTTACTGTATTTGGCGTATAGCTGATGGTCGCGGAGTCGTCGTAACACTACTCAGAGGTGTTCTTTGTGCTCTTCTTCACTTCTTGAGTATATAAATATGTCATGGATAAAGACTACCACGAATTTATCGAGGAAGTCCATGAATACTTTGTTCATCATATGCATGAAGAAGGCAGGGGCATTGGTGAGACCAAAGGACATAACTGTATATTCATAAAAACCGTACCGAGTAGTGAATGCGGTCTTAGGAATATCTTCCTTTTTAATCTTGAGTTGGTGATACCCTGTCCTTAAATCAATCTTGGAGAATACCTTGGCCCCACTGAGCTGATCAAACAAGTCATCAATCCGGGGCAGTGGATATTTATTTTTGATGGTGACATCATTCAGCTGACGGTAATCTACACACATGCGGAGGCTACCATCCTTCTTATCCACGAAGATAGTAGGTGATCCCCATGGTGAAGAGCTGGGACAGATATATCCTTTCTGGAGCATTTCGTCAAGCTGTTTCTTTAGCTCCACTAATTCTGATGAGGGCATCCGGTAATACTTCTTGTATAACGGTGCGGTTTCGGGCACAAGATCTATTGCAAACTCAAGCTCTCGATCGGGTGGCATGCCTGGTAGTTCTTCTGGAAACACATCAGCAAACTCACTGACCACGGGAATTAATTCCAACTCATCAGCCATAGCGGTGAAAACCATTTCTTTCTAGGGTATGCTTCTGCGAGCATAGAATTTGGTAGTCTGTCCCTCTTACTAGTCAAAGTGACTTCTCGGGTCACGCAGTTTATGCATACTTGATATTGGGTCAACCAATTCATACCCAAGATAACATCCAGCTTTACAGACTCAATGATTATTAAGGAAGATGGAAAACGGGCTTCATTGATATTGATTTCCAGATTACGGTAGACGAGATTGCTCCTGATTAAGGATCCCGGGGTTTGTACCAGCATATTCTTGCCCAACAACGAACAAGGAAATTTGTTTTGGGCAACAAAACTCCGCGAAATAAAAGAGTGGGAAGCCCCAGAGTCAAATAAAATTACGGCAGGGATGTTATTAACAGAAAACATACAATGACGACTTCGGGATTCTCTTGGGCTTCATCTGCGGAGAGGTGATGAACATGCCCAGTGATGTTTTGCTGGGTAGGGCATGACTCCATAAAGTTGACTTGTGGCCTGATAGGGGCAATTGCCTTGCTGTTCTTGGGACACTGTCTGGCATAATGTCCGGTTTGCCCACAACTGAAGCAAGAATTGTTGCGCTGGTACTCCTCTCGCACTGGGTTGGTCACAACATTCTTGACTTGTGTGGTGGTCTTGTTAACATTCTGTTGCCAATTGGGCTTGTAATCCACCTGAGCCTGCTGCCAGGTATGAGCCTTTTGCACTGGCTGCCTTCCCTTCCTTGGCTCAAACTTGCGCTTGTGATTGTTATTGGCAGGCCTGTTGTTTGATACGAGCTTGTGCTCCCTTTCAGCAATTAAAGCCTTGTTTACCAGAGTTTGGAAATCTGGGAAATCAAACATACTGAGGGTACATCGGAGTTGTGGGTTTAATCCCCCCAAAAATCTATCAAATTTTCTCTCTTCGGTGGCCACGTCATAAAGGGAGTAACGGGCCAAATGATTGAACTTTTGTAAATATTCACCCATGGACTAATTTCCTTGAAGGAGCGTGAGAAATTCATGCTGCTTAACCTTCATAATTCCAGTAGGGATATGATATTTCCGGAATCGATCATTAAATTTTGCCCAGGTGATTTCTTCATCAGCAGGCCACATGGCTTTTGTGTTTTCCCACCATATAGCAGCAGCGCCTTCAAGATAATGGGTTGCAAATGGAACTTTATCATCTTCTTCAGTACAAGCAATCTCGAGCTTCCTCTCAATGGTTCGCAACCAATCGTCTGCAAACAAGGGATCAATAACCTGACTGAAACTGGGAGGCTTGGTTCTCTGAAAATCTGACAGCTTGGAGTGATGACCGTTCTGGCTTCCATTGTGTCCAACCATAGCTTGCACACTCCTTAATATTTCAATCAGATCATTATTCCTTCTTTCCTCAAACATACTCAGAATTTTCTCGGTGGAGGGCGGATTTGACGGTGGAGGCGGTGGTGGAACATACGGCTCGGGGGAGTGTCCTGCCTGTCATGCGGAACGACGAACAGGAGTATCCGCATGAGCGTCGCTGCTGTTGCCTCCCCGCGTCATCCTATTTTGGATTTTTCCCAAGACAATGCAACTGAGATGAGAAACATCCAAAAATATAAATTGGGGAAAAGCCAGCAACAAATCCCGAGAGAAGATGAAATAACGAAGAAAAGAAAATGACGAATCAAATAGAGTTCCAACATAATTATACATAGAGTCATACATGAAAGATAAACATCATGCCAGGTTCAACTACGCTCATACAGGAAATGGAACACCATGACTCATATGACTACATTCGTACATCATCCTGGCAACTGCGGATACTCAGAAGCTCTACTGCTCTGCTGGTGCTGCGGGGTCCTCTCCTGAAGCGGACTCGGATCCTGAACTGATGGGGTTAACCGAAACCTCCGGGTTAAGGGTAACACAATGACGCTGCCTCGAGGGCTCTCCCTCCAGGGAAGGTGCAGGGTGAAGCATCGGGGCTACAGGAGTAGAGGCTAAAGCAGTACGAGCACGAGTCAGCTCTCGAGCCAGCTCGTGGATCATAAGATAGCTAGTAGTGATATAACGGGAAAGGTGGCTAGCAACACTATCAGACTCTGGATCAATGATAGGGAAATGGACATGACCATTGTCGTGTAGGGATGGATAGTAGTAGAAACCTGGGTGGTTCTGCATCCATACCTCGTTATAACGAAGCTCGACAAGGACCTCGAATGCAGCAAACTGGACAGCCTAAGAAGTGGTAGAAGCAAAACCGCTCCGGGAGGTATGAGTGTAAGTGCTGGAATCGGAACTGGTGCGCAGAGTAACCACTTCGTGATAATCATACACTGAGTCTGCTAGACGCTCCCGGTACACACGATAGACTGGGTCGTCACCGAGGGGGTACAGCCGACGCCACACATTACGAAGGAGATGTGGCGACGTGTACGACATCAGCTGCAATTGGAACGGATACGGTACTGGAGCCATCTACACTCACAACGATTAGCAGGTTAGCATAAAAAACAACGAGTGCATACAATGTAACAACCAGCTACAAATGCTACCGCCACTCAACTTAAACTCGTAACTAACATCCGGTTAACACGTCGTAGTCTAGCGTGACCTACAGTCTGCGTGGCTCTGATACCAAGCGTTGTGGCATCCCGGCTCAGAGCAACCGGTTTAGCATGCATTGCCAGCCCAGAGACCATGTCTTCTGGCAACACACAACATCTTGGTACAGAAAATAGCCGCTTTATTAATGCTAGCGGATCATAGTTTATATTACAACAGGTGGCGAGGCCAAGCGGCACACACCGTGTGGCAGAACAATATGTACATTATTTAGTGAACATAAAGGGGCCTCGATCAGAACAACTACGTTGCAGCGGAACAACATCGTAGCAGAACTCCATAGCACAGGGACACCGATGTGGACACGATCTAGACTCGGACGGCACTCCTTTCCAACGAGACTTTCCTGAAAGCTGGCATGGCACGCCAAGTCAGTACATTGAATGCACTTGCAAGATCACAACAAACATAAACATAATGACAAACAATATCATGATACTTAACCAATTAATAATGCAACAACATATCATACATGCTGTGATCATGAACTCGTGATAAAATTTCCCTCAGACTTTCTTACCAACGGTGATCCTTCCGGCGATCAGAACCATGACCACCACTTGGTCTCAAACCGTGACCTTTCCAGCGATCACAACCATGAACAACACTTGGCCTCAAACCGTGATCCTTCCGGTGATCACAACCATGACCAACACTTGGCCCCAAACGGTGATCTTTCCGGCGATCACAACCATGACTAACACTTGGCCCCAAATGGTGATCTTTCCGGTGATCACAACCAATCATCAAGATGGTTTACCCACAATCACCTTCTCATTAGTGCGACGTTCATAACTTAGTGTGCAAAATTTATTTAAACGTTGACCCATGGTGTGACCTACTTTCGAGCGTGTCCGTAACTTGGACTCGGCTATCGATAGATTTAATAGACTCTGCAGAGGTAGCACACTATACCCACACCACAGAACCCATGGCCTCGTACTCCCATTCAGGTGGACCAACGACATTCCAATGGAACCCCACCATTGCCATGACACTCTCTCAGCCACTCCGACTCACTCCCCACTGGGCTAGTCCTGGGTGGCCCCGTGTCTACCAAAGACACCAATGACCATCGTCGTGGAAAAACATAAACAGTCCCACACTGGGACAAGGTACCATAACATCAACAACAGGCACACAAGGTTATGTCTTCTTACCGGGCCAGGGTACCGCACGCCCATAACCTTCCCTCGTTGGAGGCACCGACCAGAGGCATGACAACGAACCGAATAAAGGCCTTCCCATAAAGGCAAATGTGGTTGCAATGGGAAAAACTCGATTCAGTGGCACCATGACCCGGTCAACGATATATTCAAGTTGAGTTATTATCAGGTTCAACTTAAAGTGAATGCAACCGGTGTCATAATATGCCATGAAATGCAACACTAACATGCACATCATATCTCAATGGAAATAACTGGGTCAACTATATCCACACTAAGCATAATCATCAATAGCTCATAACAATTCCCTGGTTATGATCACTTTAAACAGAATCCTTACTAGAAAATTTATCATTTTTTTCATCCAATAAAATACTCAAAATAATTACTTATATCCATAACCATATTACTTCTTCATAACAATTATTACTTCTAGTTACTTAACCAACTTAGTTAGCTTCAAACTTTTTGTAAACTAAGCATATCAAGTTAAGCTAGCAACTAATCAGAATATAAATAATATACTAATGATTTATATGCATGGATTAAATCATTAATTCATGTTGAAAAATCAAAAATATTGTAATGGCACCATGAAATGTTGTTGTGGCTTGCCTTAGTGCAAATGAGGTTCACAAACCTCTTAGTGATCCTCAAGACAAGCTTCACTCTTTGAAAACAATTATAAACACCAACAGAAAATATCAAGAACCCTTCTAAAGTTCACCAGAAAATCTAGACAGCAGAGAAAAATCTCATTTTTGGTGAGCTACTAGATTTCTTCATAAAGAATACAATGCAAAAAGAATAAATTCATTTGGACTTAGGGTTAAAAAGTTTTGGCTGTTTGAAGCTCTTTGGATTTGAATTTAAATAAAATAGAACTAGGGGGGTGACGTCGAAGGCGTAAACCTCACAGGCGCCAACACTTGTACCGCTTCACGCGCATATAGAGTGGCTGACTAGCGGGCCCTGCTAGTCAGGTGAGAGGGAGGGGGAGAGGGAAATAGAGGACGGCGCGGCTTCGCCGGAGCACATGCTGGCGATGAGGGCTCCTTGGCCTGAACTAGAGGGAGGGATCGAAAGAGGAGACGTAGGCGCGCCTGCCCGTACCCATAGGTTAGCTAGGGGTGGCAGGACAGCGTCGGAAACGACCTCTCCAGCGGCGACAGGAAGCAGAGGTTGCCGGAGATGAGGACGACGGCGATTAGAGGCGACACCAAGGGCTCCAACCGGGCGGAACGACACCACCAAGGCACGGCGGAGGCCTTGGAAGGGTGGCCCGAGCCTAGGAGGGGCTGGAGCTGCGGAGACGACCCGAGGGGATTGCCGGCGAGCTCGAGATCGGTGATGGCGGCCCGCGGCCTGCCGGCCGGGCTACGGCTTTCTACGTGATCGTGGAGTGTGTGTGTGGAGTAGATCAGGCTCGAGGAGGCTGGGGAGGGCTCTATTTATAGCCGGAGCGACGAGGGGGTTCAGGCTCCGCCGGAGGACACTGGACACGGCGCCCTGCGACGAACGACATCAGTGAGCGAGGGGGAAGGTGATGTAGCTCACGCAGGAACTGTGGGCGAGCGGAGACGAGCACAGGGGCGTGATACGTCTCCAACGTATCTATAATTTATGAAGTATTCATGCTATTATATTATCTGTTTTGTATGTTTATGGGCTTTACTATACACTTTTATATTATTTTTGGGACTAACCTATTAACCGGAGGCCCAGCCCAAATTGTTGTTTTCTTGCCTATTTTAGTGTTTCGAAGAAAAGGAAAATCAAACGGAGTCCAAACGGAATGAAACCTTCGGGAGAGTTATTTTTGGAACGGAAGCGATCCAGGAGACTTGGAGTAGACGTCAGGGAAGCCACGAGGCAGGGAGGCGCGCCCCCACCCTCGGGGGCCCCTAGTGGCTCACCTGACCGACTTCTTTCGCCAATATATATCAATATACCCTAAAAACATCGGGGAGCAGAATAGATCGGGAGTTCCGTCGCCGCAAGCCTCTGTAGCCACCAAAAACCAATCGGGACCCTGTTCCGGTACCCTGCCGGAAGGGGAATACCTCATCGGTGTCCATCTTCATCATCCCGGCGCTCTCCATGACGAGGAGGGAGTAGTTCACCCTCGGGGCCGAGGGTATGTACCAGTAGCTATGTGTTTGATCTCTCTCTCTCATGTTCTTGAGGTGATACGATCTTGATGTATCACGAGCTTTGCTATTGTAGTTGCATCTTATGATGTTTCTCCCCTTCTACTCTCTTGTAATGGATTGAGTTTTCCCTTTGAAGTTATCTTATCGGATTGAGTCTTTAAGGATTTGAGAACACTTGATGTATGTCTTGCATGTGCTTATCTGTGGTGACAATGGGATATCACGTGATCCACTTGATGTATGTTTTGGTGATCAACTTGCGAGTTCCGTGACCTCGTGAACTTATGCATAGGGGTTGGCACATGTTTTCATCTTGACTCTTCGGTAGAAACTTTGGGGCACTCTTTGAAGTTCTTTGTGTTGATTGAATAGATGAATCTGAGATTGTGTGATGCATATCGTATAATCATACCCACGGATACTTGAGGTGACATTGGAGTATCTATGTGACATTAGGGTTTTGGTTGATTTGTGTCTTAAGGTGTTATTCTAGTACAAACTCTTGAATAGATCGATTAGAAAGAATAACTTTGAGGTGGTATTGTACCCTACCATAATCTCTTCATTTCTTCTCGGCTATTAGTGACTTTGGAGTGACTCTTTGTTGCATGTTGAGGGATAGTTATTTGATCCAATTATGTTATTATTGTTGAGAGAACTTGCACTAGTGAAAGTATGAATCCTAGGCCTTGTTTCCTAGCATTGCAATACCGTTTGTGCTCACTTTTATCATTAGTTACCTCGCTTTTTTTTTATATTTTCAGATTATAAAAACCTTCATCTACCATCCATATTGCACTTGTATCACCATCTCTTCGCCGAACTAGTGCACCTATACAATTTACCATTGTATTGGGTGTGTTGGGGACACAAGAGACTCGTTGTTATTTGGTTGCAGGGTTGTTTGAGAGAGACCATCTTCATCCTACGCCTCCCATGGATTGATAAACCTTAGGTCATCCACTTGAGGGAAATTTGCTACTGTCCTACAAACCACTCCACTTGGAGGCCCAACAACGTCTACAAGAAGAAGGTTGTGTAGTAGACATAAAGCTCTTTTCTGGCGCCGTTGCCGGGGAGGTTAGCGCTTGAAGGTATATCTTTATATTTTGCAATTGAATCTTTTAGTTTCTTTTTTATCACTAGTTTGGTCTATAAAATAAAATTACAAAAAATGGAAGAATAAGGATTCCGATATGCTTCATCTTAGTTTCTTGTTTTACCTCATATGCTTCATCTTTTCAATGTCTTTTGTGAGAATAAGGATTCCGATAATTGTGCTCAAGTGCTAGAAGAAGAATGCATTAGAATGTTTGGCACTAAATATTTGAATGATGAGCATGATTTCAATGTTGTTAGTATGAATTCCTTGAATATCCATGATGCTAATGATATGCAAAGCCACAAGCTTGGGGAAGCTATGTTTGATGAAGATGATTTTTTTGTCCCCCAAGTTTTGATGAGCAAATTTATTTTGATGATAGCTTGCATCCTATTTATGATGATTATATTTATGAAAGTGGGTTTGGAAGAGTGTCAACTTTAGGAAGTAATGATCCCACTATTTTGGAGGGTGTTGAATCTTATTGTGATAATTATGAAAGTGGATTTGGAGAGGTCATGACTTTATTTAGTGATGAATCCACTATTTCGGAAGAGGTTCCAATTGATTATGAGAACAAAGTTACTATCTATGATGATTATTGTGATGACATGTATGCTAGAAAGAATAATCATATCCATGAAACTTGTCATCATGATTTTAACTTTCAATTGGATTATGCCTCACCTGATAGTTATTTCGTTGATTTTACTCCCACTATTCTGAATGAGAAGAATTTTGCTTATGTGGAGAGTAATAAAATTTATATGCTTGTGCATCATGAAAATAGTGCTTTATGTGATAGTTATATTTTTTAATTCATTCATGATGCTACTGAAAATTATTATGATGGAGGAACATATGCTTGTAGGAATTGCAATAATATCAGGTTTCCTCTCTATGTGTTGAAAATCTTGAAGATTTGCTTGTTTTACCTTCCTATGCAAGTTGATTCTTGTTCCCTCAAGTTGTTAGCTCACAAAATCCCTATGCATAGGAAGTGGGTTAGACTTAAATGTGCTAGTCATATTCTTCATGATGCTCTCTTTATGTTTCAGTTCTTATCTTTTATGTGAGCATCGTTGAAATCATCATGCCTAGCTAGGGGCGTTAAACGATAGCGCTTGTTGGGAGGCAACCCAATTTTATTTGTGTTCTTTGCTTTTTGCTCCTGTTTATTAATAAATAATTCATCTAGCCTATGTTTAGATGTGGTTTTATGCTTTTAATTAGTGTTTGTGCCAAGTAGAACCTTTGGGAAGACTTGGGGAGAGTCTTTGCGATCTTGCTGTAAAAAACAGAAACTTTAGCGCTCACGAGATTTGCTGCTATGTTTTACTGGAGAGTGCTATTTAGTTAATTCTTTTTGAGATGATTAATAGATAAATTCCTCACGTCCATCAATTTATTTTAGAATTTTTGGGGTTCCATAAGTATACGTTTGATCCAGATTACTACAGACTGTTATGTTTTTGATAGATTCTGTTTTCTATGTGTTGTTTGCTTATTTTGATGAATCTATGAGTAGTATCGGAGGGTATGAACCATAGAGAAGTTTTAATACAGTAGATATTACACCAATATGAATTTATAATGAGTTCACAACTGTACCTAAGTGGTGATTTATTTTCTTATACTAACGGAGCTTACGAGTTTTCTGTTAAGTTTTGTGTTGTGAAGTTTTCAAGTGTTGGGTAAAGATTTGATGGACTATGGAATAAGGAGTGGCAAGAGCCTAAGCTTGGGGATGCCGAAGGCACCCCAATGTAATATTCAAGGACAACCAAGAGCCTAAGCTTGGGTATGCCCCGAATGGCATCCCCTCTTTCGTCTTCGTTCATCGGTAACTTTCTTGGAGCTATATTTTTATTCACCACATGATATGTGTTTTGTTTGGAGCATCAATTTATTATGTTAGGATTTGCTAGATGTTATTTAGAACAATGTTTTGCATCTTTTATTTCAATAAAAGGGCATTTATAGCCTTTACTATGCCTATTTTACAAGTCTACATGTTGCTGTTTGAAAACACAAAGTTTACCGCTGTTGCAAAAATTCCCTAGAAAAGTCAGAATATGATAAAATGTTGAAACATTTTGCATATTAAGATATGATAAATTTACTACAGTGAGAATTTTCTTTCATAATTTTTGGAGCTAGCAAAGTATGGATCTTGCTGCATTCTTCACAGACTGTCCTGTTTAGGCAGATTGCTGTTATGTTTGCATTGTATGCATATGTTTGCTTGTTTAATGATTCTATTTGAGGATAGGACTTTTAAATATGCAGAGGCATTTAGTATGCAATGTTGAATAATAATTTTAGCGATTTGCTACAGTAGAGTATGATAAGGTTTTTGCATTGGTTTATACTAACTTATCTCACGAGTTCTTGTTGAGTTTTCTGTGGATGAAGCTTTTGAGATTTAGGGAGACCGTGATATGAGAGGAATTAAGGAGACACAAAAGCTCAATCTTGGGTATGCCCAAGGCATCCCAAGATAATAGTTCAAGAAGTCTCAAGCGTCTAAGCTTGGGGATGCCCCGGTTGGCATCCCACCTTTCTTCTTCAACAACTATCGGTTAGTATCGGTTGATCCTAAGTTTTTGCTTCTTCACATGATGTTTGCTGTTCTTAAATGTCATTTTATTTTGTTTTTCTTGCTGTTTGAATAAAGTATCAAGATCTGAAATTATTAAATGGGAGAGTCTTCACATAGCTAAATAATTATTTAACTACTCATTGATCTTCACTTATATCTTTTTGGAGTAGTTTGTCATTTACTTGTGTGCTTCACTTATATCCTATGAGTAAATAGTTGTTAGAATATCATAAATCTGAAATTATATATGCTTATCCCATGGGGAGTAATGACTTCACATATAAGAAGTAGAGGTGGTAAATTTATTGAAGGTTAGCAAACATTCTATTGGTCACTTGAACAATTCATGATAAAATATTGAGGGAAGAGAGATTTCACATATAAATATACTATATTTGACATCTTTTATGATTGTGAGCACTCATTAAAATATGACATGCTAAAAGGTTGATGTTGGACAAGGAAGACAACGTAATGGGTTATGTTTTCTTATATCCGAAATAAAGTATATTGTCATGGATCATTCAACATGCCGAGCTTGCCTTTCCCCCTCATGCTAGCCAACTTCTTTGCACCAAGTAGAGATACTACTTGTGCTTCCAAACATCCCTTAAACTAGTATTGCCATGAGAGTCCACCATACCTACCTATGGATTAAGTAAGATCCTTCAAGTAAGTTGTCATTAGTGCATGCAATAAAAATTGCTCTCTAAATATGTATGATCTATTAGTGTGGAGAAAATAAGCTTTATACGATCTTGTGATGTGGAAGCAATAAAAGCGACGGACTGCATAATAAAGGTTCCTATCACAAGTGGCAATATAAAGTGATGTTCTTTCGCATTAAGATTTTCTGCATCCAACTATAAAAGTGCATGACAACCTGTGCTTCCCTCTGCGAAGGGCCTATCTTTTATTCTTGTCTTATACATTATGCATGAGTCATGGTGATCTTCACCTTTCCTTTTTACATTTTATCCTTTGGCAAGCACATTGTGTTGGAAAGATCCTGATATATATATATATATCCAATTGGATGTGAGGCATCATGAACTATTATTGTTGACATTACCCTTGAGGTAAAAGGTTGGGAGGCGAGTCTATAAGCCCCTATCTTTCTCTGTGTCTGATTAAAACTTTGAACCCATAAATATCACGTGAGTGTTAGCAATTGTGAAAGATTAAATGATAGTTGAGTATGTGAAGTTTGCTGAATCAAAGCTCTGACATAGAACCTTCCTGAAAATAAGATGAATTGTAATTGTTTGATGACTAATAACACGGTTTGTTAGTCTTCAAGAAAGTTTATGATCTATACTTTAACATGCGAATAGTTTGTTACTTGATCATGAAAACTCTTATGAGTTGAGGTACTGTTATGATATATAATGATGCTAGAAAAGGTGATTGAAATTATCATTGATCAAACTTGTCCACCTGCTAGCATTCACACTTCATAAATTATTTCTTTTATCATTTACCTACTCGACGACGAGCAGGAATTAAGCTTGGGGATGCTGATACGTCTGCAATGTATCTATAATTTATGAAGTATTCATGCTATTATATTATCTGTTTTGGATGTTTATAGGCTTTATTATACACTTTTATATTTTTTTTGGGACTAACCTATTAACCGGAGGCCTAGCCCAAATTGCTTTTTTCTTGCATATTTCAGTGTTTCGAAGAAAAGGAATATCAAACGGAGTCCAAACGGAATGAAACCTTCGGGAGAGTTCTTTTTGGAATGGAGGCAATCCAGGAGACTTGGAGTAGACGTCAGGGAAGCTTCGAGGAAGCCACGAGGCAGGGAGGCGCACCCTACCCCCTTGGGCGCATCCCCCACCCTCGTGGGCCCCTCGCGGCTCACCTGACCGACTTCTTTCGCCTATATATATCAATATACCCTAAAAACAATGGGGAGCAGAATAGATCGGGAGTTCCGCCGCCGCAAGCCTTTGTGGCCACCAAAAACCAATCGGGACCCTGTTCCGGTACCCTGCCGGAGGGGGAATCCCTCCCCGGTGGCCATCTTCATCATCCCGGTGCTCTCCATGATGAGGAGGGAGTAGTTCACCCTCGGGGCTGAGGGTATGTACCAGTAGCTATGTGTTTGATCTCTCTCTCTCTCTCTCTCTCTCGTGTTCTTGAGGTGAGACGATCTTGATGTATCGCGAGCTTTGTTATTATAGTTGGATCTTATGATGTTTCTCCCCCTCTACTCTCTTGTAATGGATTTAGTTTTCCCTTTGAAGTTATCTTATCGGATTGAGTCTTTAAGGATTTGAGAATGCTTGATGTATGTCTTGCATGTGCTTATATGTGGTGACAATGGGATATAACGTGATCCACTTGATGTATGTTATGGTGATCAACTTGCGAGTTCCGTGACCTCGTGAACTTATGCGTAGGGGTTGGCACACATTTTCGTCTTGACTCTCCAGTAGAAACTTTGGGGCACTCTTTGAAGTTCTTTGTGTTGGTTGAATAGATGAATCTGAGATTGTGTGATGCATATCGTATAATCATACCCACGGATACTTGAGGTGACATTGGCGTATCTTGGTTACATTAGGGTTTTGGTTGATTTGTGTCTTAAGGTGTTATTCTAGTATGAACTCTTGAATCGATCGATCAGAAAGAATAAGAGGTGCTTTCGTACCCTACCATAATCTCTTCATTTGTTCTTGGCTATTAGTGACTTTGAGTGACTCTTTGTTGCATGTTGAAGGATGGTTATATGATCCAATTATGTTATTATTGTTGAGAGAACTTGCACTAGTGAAAGTATGAACCCTAGGCCTTGTTTCCTAGCATTGGAATACCGTTTGTGCTCACTTTTATCATTAGTTACCTCGCTGTTTTTATATTTTCAGATTACAAAAACCTTTATCTACCATCCATATTGCACTTGTATCACCATCTCTTCGCCGAACTAGTGCACCTATACAATTTACCATTGTATTGGGTGTGTTGGGGACACAAGAGACTCTTTGTTATTTGGTTGCAGGGTTGTTTGAGAGAGACCATCTTCATCCTACGCCTCCCACAGATTGATAAACCTTAGGTCATCCACTTGATGGAAATTTGCTACCGTCCTACAAACCACTGCACTTGGAGGCCCAACAACGTCTACAAGAAGAAAGTTGTGTAGTAGACATAAAGCTCTTTTATGGCGCCGTTGCCGGGGAGGTTAGCGCTTGAAGGTATATCTTTAGATCTTGCAATTGAATCTTTGAGTTTCTTGTTTTATCACTAGTTTGGTCTACAAAATAAAATAAAAAAAATGGAATTGAGGGTAACACATATGCTTCGTATTTTTAATGTCTTTTGTGAGAATAAGGATTCCGATAATTGTGCTCAAGTGCTAGAAGAAGAATGCATTAGAATGTTTGGCACTAAATATTTGAATGATGAGCATGATTGCAATGTTGTTAGTATGAATTCCTTGAATATCCATGATGCTAATGATATGCAAAGCCACAAGCTTGGGGAAGCTATGTTTGATGAAGATGTTTTTTTGTCCCCCAAGTTTTGATGAAAAATTTTATTTTGATGATAGCATGCCTCCTATTTATGATGATTATATTGATGAAAGTGGGTTTGGAAGAGTGTCAACTTTAGGAAGTAATGATCCCACTATTTTGGAGGGTGTTGAATCTTATTGTGATAATTATGAAAGTGGATTTGGAGAGGTCATGACTTTATTTAGTGATGAATCCACTATTTCGGAAGAGGTTCCAATTGATTATGAGAACAAAGTTGCTATCTATGATGATTATTTTGATGACATGTATGCTAGTAAGAATAATGATATCCATGAAACTTGTCATCATGATTTTAACTTTCAATTGGATTATGCCAGACATCATAGTTACTTCGTTGAGTTTACTCCCACTATTCCGAATGAGAAGAATTTTGCTTATGTGGAGAGTAATAAAATTTATATGCTTGTGTATCATGAAAATAGTGCTTTATGTGATCTGTTGCATTGGCCGGACCGCGCCCGTGCTCGCTGCAGCGAGCTCCGGCGTCGGCGAGCGCCAGGAGGGAGTTAAGAGGGTCGGGACGATGATCGTGTCTAGGTTTGGCAAGGTTTGACAGTCGGGGAAGCAAGCACACGCGTAACAGAGGCTCGGGCATGACGCAGGGCGCGTCGGCCGTATGCCAGCACGCCTGGACGAACGCAGTCACCGCGTGAACTACGACCTCAGGCTGACCTAAGCCCAAACTTCATGTCTGGCGTGTACTTCGTGGTAGATTAAGATGTTACCATGCTTTGGTTGGAGCTTAGACGCAGTAGAATGGATTTCTACTCCCTGGTAAGTTTCTAGTCAGTAACTTTGACAGCTTACTATGGTAAAACTACTGGGAGTTGGGAGCTGGGCTTTGGAGGTTAGCAATCATCTACTAAGGTGATGATGCACAAGAAAAATCAGCCACAATAGAGCAAGCAAAATGGTAGTTGATGTAGAAACCCCCATTGTTTCCAAAACAGAAAAGATTTTCTGCAGCAAAAATATTCCAAAAAGTGATGAAATATTTTTGCTCATGAAGGTGCCCTAGGGTTCAAAGAATATTTGGGAATTTTCACAGATTTTTGTGGGCAAGAAAAATTGGGGTTGCTTTGGAGCACATTGAGCTAGCTATGGTTTTAGAGAGGGAAATGAATATTTTCCTTTTAGAAAAATATTCAAAAATGTTATTTTGAGATGAACCAGAGAAGAAATGACAGTTAGAGAGGGAAATGAGGCACTTGGGTGAAAGTCAAGGGGTACCCAAGTGTTTAAGTCCATCTGAAAAGATTCAAAACTCCAAATTTCAAAACCAAACCAACTGAAAATCAGTCAAAGAGAAGTGGGCAAAAACCAGACTGTCACAGAAGCCAGCAGGGCCACCTTCCTCTTCTCCTATCTTCCTCCTTTTTATTCTCTTCTCTCCTTCACGCTATCTCCCTGTCTCTCTGTTGCCTCGAACAGGTGAGCACCCGAAGCCATTGACGACCTCGAGCTCTTCCGCACCACCGCCGTTTGAGCTCCCCAAGCCCAGATCCGTCTGTCCTCGACTCGCTGAACCTTGATGCCGCCTGGCCTACTCTACGCCCAGCCTGCGGCACCAAGGAGATGCCACTGCATCGGACCCCGACGAGCCCGCGCCAAGTCCCTGTCTCGCCCGAAAAGATTCATAGCGCCGTCACTTTCCTCTGGCCCGAGCAGAGCTCCGCCTCTGCTCGATCTGCTACCCTCCGCCTATGCCATGCCCCGCCGCCGTTCCCTGAACTCCTCTGTCGCCATTGCTCTACCTCCATGCGAGGAGACAAGCGAGCATGTCGCGCCCATGCCCGTTGACCTGGTCGCTCGACCCAGGCCTTGGGCTACGCCCGCCTCTGGCGCCCAAGCCGGCCTGCGTCCTTCTCGACTGGGCCAAGCCCATGGTGAGGCCACCACCAGCGCCCCCCTTTTTTCTGTTCTGTTGGACCTATGTTAAGAGTTCGGCCCGTAGTATTTTTTCCCTCCGCTGCGATTTTAGCATTTATCCAGAGAGGTGCAGTTTTGCAGTTTAGCCCCTAAACTTCATGCATCTAATAACTCACAAATAGTGCATCGGTTTAAAATGATGTAAACATGTAACTTGCTTAGACTTTCATCTAGTTTCATAATTTTCCACTTTCATGCATGCTAAAAATGATTAAATTGTTGTTTGCATTAATTTGCTTAAATGCCATGTTAAAATGCTTTATTTCATAACTAATTAACCATAGCTCCGAATTTGATAAACTTTATATGTAAATGGGGCAGAAAAATGCATATATTAACATGGTGTACTTACTTTGCATGTTTAACAACTCTAAAATTATGTTTAGGGCAGAACAGTAGCTAATTCGAAATATGCATATGGGGATTTTCCGGAATTGTTGTTGTTGTTTCCAGCCTCATTTAAGCTTGCTTAAATGTGTAGTTTTCATATGCTTCACCTCTTTCCATGTTTAACAACATTTAATATTGTTGGGTACATAAACGAGAGAGAACTAAATAATTGATGTGGTGTTTCGTCAATACGCAACTCGTTGCATATTGAGCTCCAGTTAATTTGAAGTATTGTTTGTGCACTTTGCCATGCCATGTTTCATTAAACCGGACATGCATCATACTTGATTGTGCATCATGCCATGTTTATGCTTGTGTGTTTACCATGTTGTTTGGTTCTTTCCAGTGTTGCTTCTTCTTGTTAGTTCCAGTAACGTCGCGTGTGTGAGGATCTGTTCGACTACGTCCGTTTGTCTTCTTCATGGACTCGCTCTTCTTGCTTGCGGGATCTCAGGCAAGATGACCATACCCTCGATATCACTTCTATCTTTGCTTGCTAGTTGTTCGCTCTATCACTATGTCGCGCTACCTACCACTTGTTATATCATGACTCCCATATTGCCATGTCAAGCATCTAACCCACCTTCCCAGCAAACCGTTGTTTGGCTATGTTACCGTTTTTGCTCATCCCCTCTTATAGCGTTGCTAGTTGCAGTTGAAGTTTGTTCCATGTTGGAACATGGATATGTTGGGATATCATAATATCTCTTATTTTAATTAATGCATCTATATACTTGGTAAAGGGTGGAAGGCTCGGCCTTTTGCCTAGTGTTTTGTTCCACTCTTGCCGCCCTAGTTTTCGTCATACCGGTGTTATGTTCCTTGATTTTGTGTTCCTTACATGGTTGGGGTTATGGGACCCCCTTGATAGTTCTCTTTGAATAAAACTCCTCCAGCAAGGCCCAACCTTGGTTTTACATTTGTCACCTAAGCATTTTCCCTTGGGTTCTATAGACTCAATGATCATCTTTATTTGAACCCCCGGGCTAGTGCTCCTCTGAGTGTTGGTCCAAAACAGAGCCACTTGCGGTGTCGCCCCAAGGCAACTTGGGGTATCTTCATTTGCCGTACGTAGTGTTCATCCGATGTGCCCTGAGAACGAGATATGTGCGACTCCTATCGGGATTTGTCGGCACATCAGGCAGCTTTGCTGGTCTTGTTTTACCATTGTTGAAATGTCTTGTAACCGGGATTCCGAGACTGATCGGGTCTTTCCGAGAGAAGGAATATCCTTCGTTGACCGTGAGAGCTTGTGATGGGCTAAGTTGGGACACCCCTGCAGGGTATAAACTTACGAGAGCCGTCCCCACGGTTATGTGGCAGATGGGAATTTGTTAATATCCTATTGTAGATAACTTGACACCTAACTTAATTAAAATGAACCAACCGCGTGCGTAGCCGTGATGGTCTATTTTCGGCGGAGTTCGGGAAGTGAACACGGTCTTGTGTTATACTTGAACATAAGTCGTTTCAGGATCACTTCTTGATCACTTATAGCTTCACGACCGTTGCATAGCTTCTCATCTTACTCTTCTTTGCGTATGTTATCCACCATAATTGCTTAGCACTTTCTGTAGCTCCACCTCATTACCTATCCTACCCATAAAATTAAATAGTCTTGATCTCGCGGGTGTGAGATTGCTGAGTCCTCGTGACTCACGGATACTTCCAAACAGTTGCAGGTGCCGATGATACCAGTGCAGGTGATGCAACCGAGCTAAAGTGGGAGCTCGATGAAGATCTTGATCGATGTTTTGTGTCTTTTCCGGTTGATCAGTAGCAGTGCCCAGTTGGGACGATCAGTGATCTACCATTTGGGGTTGTCTTCTTTTAGGTTGGTTCCGTAGTCAGACCTTGTTTGTACTCTGGATGATGTATGTTTAACTTGTTATTTGTGTGAAGTGGCGATTGTAAGCCAACTCTGTATCCCTTTTTTATTCAGTACATGGGATTGTGTGAAGATTACCCCTCTTGTGACAAAACCACTATGCGGTTATGCCTCTAAGTCGTGCCTCGATGTAACACCCCGTATGTAACATGCCATAGTTGTATTCCAACTCTTGGCATTTTCGGCACTAAGTTATGATATTTCCTCTTTGTCGGGTTTTTGTCTTCGTGTTGCTTTGTCTTTGTCATGCATCTCATATCATGTCATCATGTGCATTGCATTTGCATACGTGTTAGTCTCATGCATCCGAGCATTTTCCCCGTTGTCCGTTTTGCATTCCGGCGCTCCTATGTCCTCCGGTGTCCCTTTCTACCTCTTTTCGTGTGCGGGTGTTTAACTTTTTGGGATTGGACCGAGACTTGCCAAGCGGCCTTGGTTTACTACCGGTAGACTGCTTGTCAAGTTTCGTGCCATTTGGACTTCGTTTGATACTCCAAGGGTGAACCGAGGAACCGAGAAGGCCTCATGTGTGTTGCAGCCCAACACCACTCCAAAGTGGCCCAAAACCCACGTAAACCTCCTCCATCATATAGATCGTTCGATCACGATCGCGTGGCCGAAAACCGTGCTCAATTTGGAGCCTCCTAGCTCCTGCTACCTATAAAAAGGCACTCCTCCCCGAAATTTTGGATCATTCCCACCCTAACCCTAGTCTCCTTCCTCCTCCAGCCGCCGGACATGTCCGACCGGGCCAGACACATCCGCCCCGCTCTCCCCCGGCCAATCACCGAGCGCAACGTGGCACCACCGGCCGCCTCCCACGCCGAGGCCCGCCGAGCCCATGGCCGGCCCTCGCGGCCCATCGCGCTCGCCGCCGCCTCCACGCGCCCGCCGCCGGCTACCTCCTCGCCGGCTGGCACCGCCGCCGCCATCGCCAACCGCCGCAGCCACCATCGCCACCTGCCGCCCCGTGCGTCGTCCACTGCAGCCGCCATCGTTGACCACCGCGGGAGCCGCTCCTCGCCATCCAGCGTCCTCCCGCGTCGCCGGAGCTCCTCGGCCGGCCGGATCTGCCCCCTCCGGCAAGCACAGCTCCTGTTCCGACGAGAAGGCCGATCATCCTCGATCCCCGCGCTGCTATAGGAACCCTAGATCTGATCCGGATCGGGTTGACTTTTTGCCCCGTTTCAGTATTTTTATGCATATTTCATCGCATCTTAACACATCATCCGTGGCTCTGTTTTGGACGTGTAGCATGTCAAATTGTTCGTCTCGACGAGTACTTCATTTCATTCCATTGCACCATGTTCATATGAGCTCATCTTGATGCCCTAAATGCTGTTGCAAGAGTGATAGTTTACATTAGTTTCAGATTCTTATCAGTAATTGGACTTCTGTCATTTTTGCCATGATTGATGTGTGCCACCTATGAACTTGAGCCCTACATCAGTTTTGAAGTATGCCATGCCATCTTTACAGGGGTGTATGCCATGGATTTTTGTGATCTACGTGGTGACTAGCACAAGCATGCATAACCCTCATGATGTTGCTGTTTTCAGGGACTTAGAAATCTTCTAAGTCTTTGCCTTGTCAATATTTTTGTGCCATGTATTCATGTTGATACAGAGTGATCCATGCCTCTTTTGAGCATGATCAGTAAGGATGTTTTGTAGATATTGTTGTGCTCTTTCCATCCATGTGTTTGTTTGCAATTATGGAGCACCCTAGCTTGACTCAATCGAGCTCTACTTTTGCTATAAAATGTTCCTGGCAGAATGTTTACGTGTTAAGCATTTTTGCCGAGGTTGTTGTAGTTGATCCATGCATGCTATGAGGTTGTTCTTGCCATGTTTAGCTTCTATGCCATGTCTACTTGCTGGGTGTATGCTTAGTTTGTCATGCAATGCCTTGTGGTGAGTGCATCGAGTTCGTAAACATGCCTACTTGATATCTGTTTTGCCATGTTCCAGTTTTCTACTAAATCAGAACCTGTTAACAATAATTGCTATGTTCACATGGTTGCCATTGTATTTTCTCATCAATTTTGGCTTATGGTCAGTAAGGGACTTTTGTTGTATGCTTTGAGTAGCTTCATACCATGCCTTTCTTTGCCATGATATGTTCCTGTTGCATGTTGTTACCTTGCTCTAAACATTGCTTCCTGATGTTAAATTCCTGACATGTTATTTTCACTAAGTCTGTAACCTAATATCTTTTGCACTTTTGCCATGCTTGTTTGAGCCTGCTATTGAGTGAATTAGCCGTAGCTCAGTGTTCATCTTTTTTCAAGCATCTTGAGTGGGTCCCTGCCATGTATTTTGTTGCTATGTTAGAGTGCTGTAGCATGTTGTTCTTGATGCATTTAGATGGCCTCGTGCTGTTAATCGCAGACCGGTGCCATATTCATTTTGCTTGCCATTTGCAAACCGTCATCCGATTCCGGTGTTATTTATATCGATTTTGACTGAAATCAACTCCTCTTTCCAGTGGCACTCTTGGTTTTCCAAGTTGAGGCCAGGCTCAATCTTTCCTTTCCGAAACATGCATATGCATCAGATATCACATCCCGCATACCATGCCATGTTTTGGATCATGTTGTTTGTGCATTGCACGTGGTTGATTGTGTCTCCCTTTGCTTGTTGTTCTTGCTTTGGGTAGAGCCGGGAGACGAGGACGTGATCGAGGAGCCCATTGAGTACATTTACGAGGATCAAGCTAACGTGAACTCGGAGAACTTTGCAGGCAAGATGACCATACCCTCGAAATCACTTCTATCTTTGCTTGCTAGATGCCCGCTCTTTTGCTATGCCTATGCTACAATACCTACCACTTGCTTATCATGCCTCCCATATTGCCATGTCAAACCTCTAACCCACCTTGTCCTAGCAAACCGTTGTTTGGCTATGTTATCGCTTTGCTCAACCCCTCTTATAGCGTTGCTAGTTGCAGGTGAAGATTGGAGTTTGTTCCTTGTTGGAACATGTTTATTGTTGGGATATCATTAGTATATCTTGTCTATTTTAATGCATCTATACACTTGGTAAAGGGTGGAAGGCTCGGCCTTATGCCTGGTGTTTTGTTCCACTCTTGCCGCCATAGTTTCCATCATACCGGTGTTATGTTCCTTGACTTTGCATTCCTTACACGGTTGGGTTATAATGGGAACCCCTTGACAGTTCGCCTTGAATAAAACTCTTCCAGCAATGCCCAACTTTGGTTTTACCATTCGCCACCTAGCCTCTTTTTCCCTTGGGTTTCGCGGACTCAAGGGTCATCTTTATTTTAAACCCTCGGGCCAGTGCTCCTCTGAGTGTTGGTCCAACCTGTCAGCCGTCGGTGGCCACCAGGGGCAACTCTGGGCTGGCCTACCGGAAGTTTGGACAATCCGGTGTGCCCTGAGAACGAGATATGTGCAGCTCCTATCGGGATTTGTCGGCACATTCGGGTGGCTTTGCTGGTTTAGTTTTAGCATTGTCGAGATGTCTTGTAACCGGGATTCCGAGTCTGATTGGATTGTCTTGGGAGAAGGAATATCCTTCGTTGGCCGTGAGAGCTTGTGATGGGCTAAGTTGGGACTCCCCTGCAGGGATTTGATCTTTCGAAAGCCGTGCCCGCGGTTATGGGCAGATGAGAATTTGTTAATGTCCGGTTGTAGAAAACCTGAAACTTAACTTAATTAAAATGAATGAACAGAGTGTGTGGCCGTGATGGTCTCTTTTCGGCGGAGTCCGGGAAGAGAACACGGTCTCATGTTATGCTTGATCGTAGGTTGTTCTAGGATCACTTCTTGATCATAGTTTATCGATCGTGCATTTGCCTTCTCTTCTCGCTCTCTTTTGCGTATGTTAGCCACCAAATATGCTAGTTGCTTGCTGCAGCTCCACCTCATACCTTTTACCTACCTATAAGCTTAAATAGTCTTGATCGCGAGGGTGTGAGATTGCTGAGTCCCCGTGACTCACAGATTACTTCAAAAACCAGATGCAGGGACCGATGATACTGCTCCAGGGGATTCGACTAAGCTCAAGTGGGAGTTCGATGAGGACTCGGGTCGAGACTACGTTTCCTTTCCAGACGATTAGTAGTGGTGCCCAGTTAGGGCGATCGGGGACTTTGTTGCATTTGGGGTTGTTCTTTATTTTGGTTCCGTAGTCGGACCTTGATTGTACCTGGATGAATGTAATGATATTTATGCTATTGTGTGACGTGGCGATTGTAAGCCAACTATGTACCTCTTTTCCATACTCATTACATGGGTTGTGTGAAGATTACCCCACTTGCGGCATTTCTTACAATGCGGTTACGCCTCTAAGTCGTGCTTCGACACGTGGGAGATATAGTCGCATCGTGGGCGTTACAAGTTGGTAATCAGAGCCTTCCCCGACTTAGGAGCCCCCTGCTTGATCAAATCGCTGGCGTTGTTGTGTCTAGAAAAATGTTTTGAGTCATTTAGGATTATATATATCGAGAGTAGGATTCTTTTTACTCCTCAGTCCCTTCGTCGCTCTGGTGAGGCATCCTGACGTAGAGTTTTGACTCTTCTCTTGTCAAATTTCACTAATTTTTTTAGGATCACGCGGGTATCTTGGAATCGTTCCGATGGTTTTGTGACGAGAACATTGTTCTTGGTGCCTCCTGACATTTAGGGGTTGTGGCAGTGTCCCGGGGAGTTGAGCTCCGAGGTGTTGTCATCACAATTTTATCGTTGCAATTCTGGAATACCTGAGTTTCGCCGACATCGAAAATCTCTTTTATGCAGTTGTTGGTGAGATAACCTCGATGCCACCTAGTACTGGGGTGGGAGCTCGGGAGTATTGCCATAACTCGTATAACTGATGATTTTCGAAGGTTGAGGTAAATGATTTCCGAAGGTTTCTTGGTTATGTGTTGAAGGATGGATACAGCTGGATGTAGGATTTGCTAGCTTTGGGTGAGATATTATGCTTCCCCTGTATCCCCAACACTTGATTGCATAACCGGGTGAATTTCGGGAGTTTCATAGGTGGGAATTCTTGTAGCTCTAGTATTTCTTCCGCGAATATTTGGTTTGTGATTGGGTAATCCTCACCATGTATTTGTTCTTGTCCGTACCTTGTTGTTTTATTCATCTACCTCTATCTGAGTGGCTTCTCAATTTATGGAAGTGTGACCATTTCAATTGGAATGCATTCGTTCATTTTGTTCGGATGTTAAGACTATATGTTGCAATTTCGATCCATTTGATTCAGCTTGAATATATGTCTGTCAAGATGCTAACGGATGTCACCCTCCTCAGGATGGCTCCTCCAATGCGTCAGAATCCTGAACCGCCACCACCACCTCCACCTCCGGAGGCATGGCAAGCTATGATGGCCGCTACCAATGCCAACACGCAGCTGATCATGGAACTCTTGCAAGAGCGCAACCAAGGGAATCAAGGCCATGGCAACAATCAGAATCAGTTTGCTACACTCAACCAGTTCATCGCAAACCAGCCAAAGACCTTCAGCAACTATGTCAAGGCAACAGATGCTGATGATTGGCTCGTGGATATCTGCAAGCATTTCGAGTGCAGCAACGTCAGGCCCGAGGACTTTGTCAAGTTTGCTTCGTTCCAACTTAAAGACCAAGCTACAGAATGGTATCAGCAGTACAAAGATTCCAGAGGAGGCCATGTGATTACCTGGGATGAATTCCATCAAGACTTCAAAGCTCACCACATTCCTCAGAGTGTTGTTGAAAGCAAGCGTGAGGAGTTCCGCAGTCTGAAGCAAGGCAGCTTGTCTGTTTACCAGTATAACATCATGTTCCAGAAGCTCGCTCGTTTCGCTAAGCAAGACGTCCCTGACGAAAAGAGCATGATTTATCAGTTCAGGGGTGGCCTCAGAGAAGATCTCCAACTAGCTCTCGTGCTTTTTGACCCGTAGAAGTATGATGAGTTTTACAACATGGCACTAAAACAAGAGACTGCTCAACTCAAGTGCGATGCTTCCAAGAAACGAGTCAGGGATGCAATTCCTTCTTCCTCAACTCAAGTGGTAACTAAGCAGCAAAAGTATTGGTTGCCTCCTCCTCCTCCGTTCCGTCAGCCTTATCAGCAGAAGAGCAAAGGTGGCAATGGATCTTCCCACCCACCCAACCCAGGCTTTCAGAACAAGACTTCGTCTCATGCTCCAAGATCAAGTGCTCTGTATCACCGTCTTCTTTCAAAGGTCACGTGCAACAAGTGTCAGTAGAAGGGTCACTATGCCAATAAATGCTTCAATCAGAGGCGTCTTCCTCCTCCTCCTGTGAGATCTGCTAGCACCGCAGTGGTCAAGCACAACCCCAAGTTCGCAAAGGTCAACATGATGAACGCAGCTCAGGCAGAGGACTCGTTAGATGTGATCATGGGTAACCTTCCTGTTAACGATATCCCTGCAAAAGTTCTTTTTGACACTGGTGCATCGCATTGTTTCATCTCAAGACCATTTGCATCTAAGCATGAGTTGGCTTTCCAAGATATGCATAGACCGTTAGCAGTTGTCTCACTGGGTAAATGCTTGCACGCAAGCTACGTGGTTCCGGAAGTTTCTATCACGTTGGGTGACTATAATTTTCTTTCTTCTCCAATGGTACTTGGTAACTCAGATATTGATCTTATTCTTGGAATGGATTGGCTTTCTAAGCACAAGGCTCAGCTTGATTGTGCTATCGCGCAGATTCAATTGACACATTCGTCTAAGGATGTAATCATCTTTGCCGCTCGTGATGATACCATCCGACTGTTTTCTCTCAATGAGAAGGGCGAGCTGGATGCCATCTCTCAGATTCCAGTCGTTTGCGAGTATCAAGACGTCTTTCCAGAAGAGCTTCCAGGAATGCCTCCGCATCGGCCAGTTGAATTCGTCATCGATCTTGAGCCTGGCACGGAACCTGTTTGCAAACGTCCTTACAAGCTTGGACCTGAAGAGTTGAAGGAGCTGAAGAAACAACTCGATATTCAAGAGCGTATGGGTCTCATCCGTCCAGGTTCTTCTCCATGGGGTTGTGGTGTTCTTTTTATCAAGAAGAAGGATGTAATAGACTGACTTTGTGTCGTCTACCGTCCATTGAACAAGAAGACCATAAAGAACAAGTACCCACTTCCCAACATCAATGAGCTTTTCGAACAACTCAAAGGTGCTAAAGTATTCTCCAAGCTTGATCTTCGTATGGGCTATCATCGGATTCGCATTCGTGAAGAAGATATCCCCAAGACAGCATTCAGAACAAGCTATGGTTCATATGAATACACTATCATGTCTTTCGGCCTCGTCAATGCTCCTCCAACATTCTCTCGTATGATGAACTTCATCTTCAATGCCTACACAAATGACTTCATATTGGTCTACCTCGATGACATTTTGGTCTTTTCCAAGAACAAGGAGGATCATGCCAAGCACTTGAGATTGGTTCTGGACAAACTCAAAGAACATCAGTTCTATGCGAAGTTTTCAAAGTGCGAGTTTTGGCTCGATGAGGTTCTCTACCTTGGACATATCATCTCTGCCAAGGGCATAGCTGTGAATCCTAAGAAGGTGTCTGCAATTGTGAATTGGGAACCGCCTCAGAATGTGAAGCAACTCCGCAGCTTCCTTGGGCTCGCAAGCTATTGTCGAAGGTTCGTTGAGAACTTCTCTAAGATCGCGAAGCCTCTTTCCAACCTTCTCCAGAAGCATGTGAAGTATGTCTAGTCGCCCGAATGTGACATCGCTTTCAACACCCCTGAAAGAGAAGTTAGTCACTGCTCCGGTTCTGACTCCTCTTGATGAATCCAAACCGTTCGAGGTCTTCTGTGATGCTTCCCTTCAAGGGCTTGGTGCAGTGTTGATGCAAGAGAAGAAAGTTGTGGCCTATACCTCTCACCAGTTGAAGCCCAATGAAAAGAACTACCCCACTCATGACCTCAAGTTGGCGGCAGTTGTCCATGCTCTTTTAACATGGAGACATCTCTTGTTAGGAAGGAAAGTGGACATCTTCACTGATCATAAGAGTCTCAAGTACATATTCACTCAACCAAACCTCAACCTCAGGTAGACTCGTTAGGTCGAAATGATTCAAGAGTATAATTCGAGTATCGAATATACTCCAGGCAAGGCCAATGTAATTCCTGACGCATTGAGCAGGAAGGCTTACTGCAACAGTTTGATTATTAAGCCTTACCAACCAGAGCTTTGTGAAGCTTTCCGCAAACTTAATCTCCAAGTTGTTCCTCAAGGATTCCTTGCCAACCTCCAAGTCTCTCCTACTTTGGAAGATCAGATTCGCGAGGCTCAACTTCTTGATGCTATGGTGAAGAAGGTGAAGATTGGGATTGCCAAGAGTCAACCCATGTACAAGTGCTATCGCCTTGATGACAAGGATACTCTATTCTTTGAGGATCGAATTGTTTTTTCTAAAGGTGACCTTCATAAAGTAATTATGAATGAGGCTCACAATTCACTCCTCTCTATTCACCCTGGAAGTACAAAGATGTACCAGGACCTCAAGCAGTCGTATTGGTGGACTCGAATGAAGCGCGAGATTGCTCAGTTCGTGAATGAATGTGATGTCTGCAGAAGAGTGAAAGCAGAACACCAATGACCGGCTGGTCTCCTCCAACCTCTTGCCATCCTAGAATGGAAGTTTGACCACATTGAGATGGACTTCATGACTGGATTTCCAAAGTCCAAGCGTGGTAGTGATGCTATCTTCGTTGTCATCGACAAGCTCACCAAAGTGGCTCATTTTCTTCCTATCAAAGAATCTATCACATCAGCTCAGTTGGCAGAGCTATATACCTCCAGGATTGTCTCTCTACACGGCATTCCACAGTTGATATCTTCAGATCATGGCATCATCTTTACCTCCAAGTTTTGGGATTCTTTTCAGAAGGCTATGGGCACCAACATTCGCTTCAGCACAGCTTTTCATCCTCAAACTAGTGGCCAAGTCGAGCGAGTGAATCAAATTCTTGAAGATATGCTCAGGGCTTGTGTCATTTCCTTTGGTATGCAGTGGGAACATTGTCTTCCATATGCCGAGTTCTCCTACAACAACAGCTTCCAAGTGAGTTCGGGCAAGGCCCCATTCGAGATTCTCTATGGCAGGAAGTGCCGTACTCCTCTTAACTTGTCAGAGACTGGTGAACGTCAAATTCTTGGCAATCACTTGATCACAGAGGCTGAAGAAATGTGCAAAGTCATTCGTGAAAATCTCAAAGCCGCGCAATCGCGCCAGAAGAGTTACTATGATAGCAAGCATCGTGACTTGGCTTTTGAGATCGGAGACCATGTCTACCTCCGTGTCTCTCCAATGAAAGGTACTCGTCGCTTCGGTATCAAAGGGAAGCTTGCCCCTAGATACGTGGGTCCTTTCAAGATCATTGGCAAAAGAGGCGATCTCGCCTATCAACTTGAGCTTCCATCCAACTTTGCAAACATGCACGACGTGTTTTTAGTGTCTCAACTCTGCAAGTGTTTCAAGACTCCTGACCGCACCATCAACTTTGAAGATATTGATCTCCAATAAGACATGTCTTATCATGAGCATCCCGTTGCTATTCTTGAAGAAACTGAGCTCAAGACTCGCAACAAGTCTATAAAATTCCTGAAAGTCAAGTGGTCGCATCATTCCAACCGTGAAGCCACCTGGGAACGCGAGGATTACCTCCGTTCTGAGTACCCGGAGTTTTTCCAGTCCTAGATCTCGGGATGAGATCCTTTCGTAGTGGTGGAGTGTTGTAACACCCCGTATGAAACATGCCATAGTTGTATTCCAACTCTTGCCATTTCCGGCACTAAGTTATGATATTTCCTCATTGTCGGGTTTTTTTCTTCGTGTTGCTTTGTCTTGGTCATGCATCTCATATCATGTCATCATGTGCATCGCATTTGCATACGTGTTAGTCTCATGCATCCGAGCATTTTCCCCGTTGTCCGTTTTGCATTCCGGCGCTCCTATGTCCTCCGGTGTCCCTTTCTACCTCTTTTCGTGTGCGGGTGTTAAAAATTTTCGAATTGGACCGAGACTTTCCAAGCGGCCTTGGTTTACTACCGGTAGACCGCTTGTCAAGTTTCGTGCCATTTGGACTTCGTTTGATACTCCAATGGTTAACCGAGGAACCGAGACGGCCTCGTGTGTGTTGCAGCCCAACACCCCTCCAAAGTGGCCCAAAACCCACCTAAACCTTCTCCATCATCTAGATCGTCCGATCACGATCGCGTGGCCGAAAACCGTGCTCAATTAGGAGCCTCCTAGCTCCTCCTACCTATAAAAAGGCACTCCTCCCCGAAATTTCGGATCATTCCTACCCTAACCCTAGTCTCCTTCCTCCTCCAGCCGCCGGACGTGTCCGACCGGGCCGGACACGTCTGCCCCGCTCCCCCGGCCAATCACCGAGCGCCACATGGCACCGCCGGCCGCCTCCCGCGCCGAGGCCCGCCGAGCCCACGGCCGGCCCCCGCGGCCCATCGCGCCCGCCGCCGCCTACCTCCTTACCGGCCCCGCCACCTTGCCACCCGGCACCGCCGCCGCCATCTCCATCCGCTGCATCCGCCATCGCCGCCCGCCGCCCCATGCGTCGTCCACCACAGCCGCCATCGCCGACCACCGCGGGAGCCGCGCCTCGCCGTTCGGCGCCCTCCCGCGTCGCCGGAGCTCCTTGGCCGGCCAGATCCGCCCCCCTCCGGCGAGCACAGCTCCTATTCCGGCGAGAAGGCCGGTCATCCTCGATCCCCGCGCCGCTACAGGAACCCTAGATCTGATCCGGATCGGGTTGACTTTTTGCCCCATTTCAGTATTTTTATGCATATTTCATCGCGTCTTAACTCATCATCCGTGGCTCCGTTTTGGGCGTGTAGCATGTCAAATTGTTCGTCTCGACGAGTACTTCACTTCATTCCATTGCACCATGTTCATATGAGCTCATCTTGATGCCCTAAATGCTGTTGCAAGAGTGATAGTTTACATTAGTTTCAGATTCTTACCAGTAGTTGGACTTTTGTCATTTTTGCCATGATTGATGTGTGCCACCTATGAACTTGAGCCCTACATCAGTTTTGAAGTATGCCATGCCAGCTTTACAGGGGTGTATGCCATGGATTTTTGTGATCTCTGTGGTGACTAGGACAAGCATGCAAAGTAGCCCTCATGATGTTGCTGTTTTCAGGGACTTAGAAATCTTCTAAGTCTTTGCCCTGTCAATATTTTTTTGCCATGTATTCATGTTGATACAGAGTGATCCATGCCTCTTTTGAGCATGATTAGTAAGGATGTTTTGTAGATATTGTTGTGCTCTTTCCATCCATGTCTTTGTTTGCAATTATGGAGCACCCTAGCTTGACTCAATCGAGCTCTACTTTTGCTATAAAATGTTCCTGGCAGAATGTTTGCGTGTTAAGCATTTTTGCCGAGGTTGTTGTAGTTGATCCATGCATGCTATGAGGTTGTTCTTGCCATGTTTAGCTTCTATGCCATGTCTACTTGCTGGGTGTATGCTTAGTTTGTCATGCAATGCCTTGTGGTGAGTGCATCGAGCTCGTAAACATGCCTACTTGATATCTATTTTGCCATGTTCCAGTTTTCTACTAAGTCAGAATCTGTTAACGATAATTGCTATGTTCACATGGTTGCCATTGTATTTTCTGATCCCTTTTGGCTTATGGTCAGTAAGGGACTTTTGTTGTATGCTTTGAGTAGCTTCATGCCATGCCTTTCTTTTCCATGATATGTTCCTGTTGCATGTTGTTACCTTGCTCTAAACATTGCTTCCAGATGTTAAATTCCTAACATGTTATTTTCACCAAGTCTGTAACCTGATATCTTTCGCACTTTTTCCATGCTTGTTTGAGCCTGCTATTGAGTGAATTAGCCGTAGCTCAGTGCTCATATTTTGTCAAGCATCTTGAGTGGGTCCCTGCCATATATTTTGTTGCTATGTTAGAGTGCTATAGCATGTTGTTCTTGATGCATTTAGATGGCCTCGTGCTGTTAATCGCAGACCGGTGCCATATTTGTTTTGCTTGCCATTTGCAAACCGTGCATCCGATTTTGGTGATCGTTATATCGACTTCGACCGAAATCAACTCCTCTTTCCAGTGGCACTCTTGGTGTTCCACGTTGAGGCCAGGTTCAATCTTTCCTTTCCGAAACATGCATATGCATCGCATATCACATCCCGCATACCATGCCATGTTTTGCATCATGTTGTTTGTGCATTGCACGTGGTTGATTGTGTCTCCCTTTGCTTGTTGTTCTTGCTTTGGGTAGAGCCGGGAGACGAGTATGTGATCGAGGAGCCCGTTGAGTATGTTTACGAGGATCAAGCTAACGTCAACTCGGAGAACTTTGCAGGCAAGATGACCATACCCTCGAAATCACTTCTATCTTTGCTTGCTAGATGCTCGCTCTTTTGCTATGCCTATGCTACGATACCTACCACTTGCTTATCATGCCTCCCATATTGCCATGTCAAACCTCTAACCCACCTTGTCCTAGCAAACCGTTGTTTGGCTATGTTATCGCTTTGCTCAGCCCCTCTTATAGCGTTGCTAGTTGCAGGTGAAGATTGGAGTTTGTTCCTTGTTGGAACATGTTTATTGTTGGGATATCATTATTATATCTTGTATATTTTAATGCATCTATACACTTATTAAAGGGTGGAAGGCTCGACCTTATGCCCGGTGTTTTGTTCCACTCTTGCCGCCCTAGTTTCCATCTTACCGGTGTTATGGTCCTTGACTTTGCGTTCCTTACACGGTTGGGTTATAATGGGAACCCCTTGATAGTTCGCCTTGAATAAAACTCCTCCAGCAATGCCCAACTTTGGTTTTACCATTCCCCACCTAGCCTCTTTTTCCCATGGGTTCCGCGGACTCAAGGGTCATATTTATTTTAAACCCCCGGGCCAGTGCTCCTCTGAGTGTTGGTCCAACCTGTCAGCCGCCGGTGGCCACCAGTGGCAACTCTGGGCTGGCCTACCGGAAGTTTGGACAATCCGGTGTGCCCTGAGAACAAGATATGTGCAGCTCCTATCGGGATTTGTTAGCACATTCGGGTGGCTTTGCTGGTTTAGTTTTACCATTGTCGAGATGTCTTGTAACCAGGATTTCGAGTCTGATCAGATTGTCTTGGGAGAAGGAATATCCTTCGTTGGCCATGAGAGCTTGTGATGGGCTAAGTTGGGACTCCCCTGCAGGGATTTGATCTTTTGAAAGCCGTGCCCGCGGTTATGGGCAGATGGGAATTTGTTAATGTCTGGTTGTAGAAAACCTAAAACTTAACTTAATTAAAATGAATGAACAGAGTGTGTGGCCGTGATGGTCTCTTTTCGGCGGAGTCCGGAAAGAGAACACGGTCTCGTGTTATGCTTGATCGTAGGTTGTTCTAGGATCACTTCTTGATCATAGTTTCTTGATCGTGCCTTTGCCTTCTCTTCTCGCTCTCTTTTGCGTATGTTAGCCACCAAATATGCTATTGCTTGCTGCAGCTCCACCTCATACCTTTTACCTACCTATAAGCTTAAATAGTCTTGATCGTGAGGGTGTGAGATTGCTGAGTCCCCGTGACTCACAGATTACTTCGAAAACCAGATGCAGGGACCGATGATACCGCTCCAAGGGATTCGACTGAGCTCAAGTGGGAGTTCGATGAGGAGTCGGGTCGATACTATGTTTCCTTTCCAGACGATCAGTAGTGGTGCCCAGTTGGGGAGATCGCGGACTTTGTTGCATTTGGGGTTGTTCTTTATTTTGGTTCTGTAGTCGGACCTTGATTGTACCTGGATGAATGTAATGACATTTATGCTATTGTGTGACGTGGCGATTGTAAGCCAACTATGTACCTCTTTTCCTTACTCATTACATGGGTTGTGTGAAGATTACCCCGCTTGTGACATTGCTTACAATGCGGTTATGCCTCTAAGTCGTGCTTCGACACGTGGGAGATATAGCCGCATCGTGGGCGTTACACTCGACACGTGGGAGATATAGCCGCATCACGGGCGTTACATAAGGGCCCATATGAGATCCGGCCCGTTAATAGCCTACCACGTTCTGGGGCATATTACGGCCCATATCATATCCGCCCCTTTAAGAGCCTTTCATTCTTTGGGCTAAATTAAGGCCCATATCAGATTCGTCCCATCAACTAGATGTTGTGCTTTTGGGCCCACTTGAGGCCCGGTTAGGATTTCTGTTTGCTAAAGGCCCATTTAATAGTACGGCCTGATATTAGTTTCGGCTTGTTAAAGGTCCATTTAACATTTCGGCCCTATATTTATTTCGGCCTGTTGAAAGCCCGTCATATAGTTGGGCCTAATTATGGCCTGCTTTGCATCTGGCTTGCTCACAGCCGATAATCTGATTGGGCCAAACAAGGACCAAGATAATTTTGTCATGTTAACGTCCCGTGATGTGATTGGCACAATCATGGCCGGGTTCTATTTCTGCCTAATGTCGGCCATGAGTAGTTCGGCACGTTTTAGGCCCAACCTACTTTTCAGCCTACTGAAATCCCATCGAATTTACTTGCCAAAATCGTGCCGGCGATTTGCTCGGCCTATTAAATGCCCGAAACTACTAGTGGGCCAGTTTACATTTAGCCATGTTAACGGACCAAGATGACTGGGCCAATGACGCGGCTCATACATACTGATTTGCATGACGGCCCGATTATGTACCATAATTTACGGTTGGCCGGTTTACTTTTCATGGAGCAAAGACAGGATATATATACAGTAAAATAACTGCAGCATCATGAATAAGAAAAAACCTATACAATAAAGAAATTATGACATATTACATCCAATGGGCATCAAAGTTTGCCATTATGATAATAAAGCATAACCAGACAACATATTACATACATTGGGCATCAAAGATCGTCACCAGTGCAAATAAACACGCCAACAAAATAATATAAAAAACCGATAGCACTTCAATAGAGTTCAAGAAAGGTTAGCCCTCCTCGGGAGCTGCAGCACAAGCAGCTAAGCAAGCTGATGAGACTGCGTGTGTTTGACGCTTATATCCTCCTCACTCCGAAAGAGAAACAAGCAGACAAATGACAAGTTTTGCACATATAAGTATCAGTGCTGACAATTCATCACATTTCTTATTGGTGAATAAAGTGACACAGTTTAAAATAGCATTAACACAATATGGTATTGTTCAGGTTAAGACATGGCAGGAAATGTCATTGTGAATGAGTTGGCAGCTTCATGACACCACTAGATTATAGATCAAGAACTCATAAGTATCAATGGTTAGTGTGCTGTCAATTTAACCCATTTCAGATTGGCAAATAAAGAGATGGTTTAAATAATAGTAGAATGATATGATATTGTTCATAGTTAAGACATTGCAGAATATGACATTGTGCTATAGTGGGAAGTTTCACCACACTAGTGGATTACGGATTAAGAACAGAAGCATACATGCAGTGCAAAAGAAGATCACTTCCTCTGTATAGCTTAATTTACAAGGTATGAAGAAGGAACTTGGTTGTACAACTGAAAACTTAAATTGAGAAGGACAAACTTTTGTTTATGAACTTCGTAATAAACATTAAACATGCAATTTGATGCAAACACCAAAAAATAAACAACTGTTGCAGTCATGCCTAACCAAATATACACAACAAAGTTTGAAGGCTTGAGAAGGGCAAACTTACATTAGTGGTGAAGACCGGCTCTATAAAGCCCTAGTCCATGCTGATGGGGGGGGGGGCAATTCAAGAAGTTTACCACATAATCTTCTTCATAAGCATTGCCTTTATTCTACATTTGGTTAAGACTAAATATAGATGTGATAATATAAGAAAAAATGGAGAATATTTAAGATAAGATGAAGAGTGATGCTACATAACCAAGTAGCTATAAATGTAAGTACAACAATACATGCAAAAGGTACAACCAACAACAATGTAGAGCTAAACTTCTTCAGTACCATTGGTGTTATCCAACCTTATGGTAAGAGTAAATATAGATCGGATGTGTAGAAAATGGAGGGAAAAGGAAAATAAGCTGCAGAGTGATGGTACATGAACAACTAGTTGTCAATATAAGTACACTGATAAAGGATAGCAAGTACTTACAAGAACAATGCAGAGCTAAACTTTTTCATTGGCATTGGGTATATTCTACATTAATGTAACCATTAATATAGATATGATAATTTGGAGCAAACATTTGATAAGCAAGCTATCATGCATACTGCTGTCACATAATGAACCAGGTATGAATGCAAGTAGAGTGATACAGGACAACAGGTACTAATAAGAGCAGCAAGCATCATATTTGCGATATCCTGTTGTCCTTTTAAAACCGGAATTCTTCTTCGAGCAGATTTCCTGCAAAAGAGATCCGCAAGGCACATGCGGAAAAGTAGAAGTTCAAATTGTCATGTGATATCATAGACAGTACCTCATTCTGGGAACGAGACCAGTGCATACCATGGTTTTTCCATTCAATGCCTTCTAAATTTAGCACATGAGACTTCACCGGAAATTCGTTTATAGACATGCCATCAAAGTGTGATTTCCTTAGGTAACACCAATACTGCTACAATGCTTCCTTAAAAAGCACAAGCAAGCTTTGCTTGTCATGACTATCCAGATTGACCATCGCCTACTTACAACAATGTAATGTAAATCATTCTTGTGTTCAATCAGCAGAAAACAGGAAAATAATCACCATGAATAATAGCACTTACACGTAAGTGGGACAAGAAGATGTGAAAATGGTGTTTGTCTTTACTATAATCTTCCCATGATGGGAATATATGCACGTAGTCCCTAACAACATTGAAAGAATTGTCTTTTAAACTAGGAATAACTAGAATGAGGTTCCAATTCATAGGAATTGGCCATCACTGCAGTTGGGATAGGTCTTCGACCGGTGGTCTTGCTGTACTTTTTGCTGGACTGGGATTTTTCGGTGGTACGGTTGGTGCTATGGCAACTGAAATCGGCATACCTTTTGATTTAGTGGAGGTCCTGTGTGGTGGGGGGGCTAGTGAAGTATCGGTACAGTCTGCTGGAGTCGGTCCTACATTTTGTGTCAGTGGTTGTAGAGCCAATATAAGTGGGGTGCTATCTGATATCTCCGGCACCACCATGTTTTTCAAGGACTTTGCTGGTGCTCCTTCAGGTTCGGCAATCACCCTCTTCCTTTTAGACGTCTGATGCACAAGAACAACATTTGAGTGGGAAAACATGGTATGATGATAGATGAAATATGTATTGATAATGGATGGGCATGGCATCTTTACATATATGATGAGTAAACTAAGGAGATGGCGGAGCAACAAAGTAGAAGAATGTCACATCCCTAGTTCTGGTATGACCTAGGCTAGCCTTCATGTTTGCATCATGTTTAAATTCCATTTAAATTTGAAATGGGGACTTGTGAAACCCTCAGAAATCATTTCTGGAAATAATCCAGATAAAAATTGCTCCAAAAAGGTCCAAGAAAATGTTCATGTTACTCTCTGAAAATATTGGTCAGAGGTAAAAATCAAACCAATATTTTTAGGAGCTCATAAATATTTATTTTGGACATTTGGAATTAATCTAGTAATTATTTGCTTTGGATAAATATTTATATATATATATATAATATTATCCAATAATTCTGAATTTTGGTGAGGGGCTTTGGAATAATCCCTTAGGCCCCTGCAAAAATTGTCAGAAGAAAATAAAACGATTTAGTATTTTACTAAATTAGAAACAAATGTCAGAAAATAGAAAGAAAACAAAAATGGAAAAATGCTTACCTTGGCCACCTGCGGCCTGGCACTGTGCCGGCCCAACTGTGCTGGCCCAGCCCACTGGCCACCGCACCGTCCTCCACCTCGCGCTAGTAGGCGAGGCGTGTGCCCAGCGCGCGCGCGCTCCGCGCGCCACGGCACCTGCCTGCCTGTCCTCCTCCTCGTCGCCTGGATGCCCCACACGACGCCACGCGCTGCCCCGCACCTCTCTCCCTCTCTCCAGTGGCCTCCCCTCCTCTCTCTCGCCCTCCCCCGTGAACGCCCGAGCGCTGCCGTTGCCGCCGCACGCCGTAGCCGCAGCCACCGCCTCCCCCTTGCCCTCTCTCCGTGTCTGCAAGCTCCGCCACGTCTCCGTCTACCTCTCTGTCGAGCCACGTGACGCGGGAAGCCTTGTGGAGCCTCCATCGCTGTCGTCTTCAACCTCCAGCATCGGAGATCGCCATCGCCGTTCCGGCTGCACCAAGCCTTCCCCGAGCTCGCCGACCCCGCCGTTGGATTCGCTATGAGCCCCGCCGTCGAACCCCCCTCTCCCCTGCTCTTCCGGCGCCCTCTAGCCCTCTGCCGCTCAAATTCGTGCCCCGGCCGCCGCCGTGAGCCTCGCTCCGGCGAGCTCCAGCCACCCCTCCTCCTCCTACCAACCCCACTAGATGCGGGAGAGCACGGGCTATGCCCCGGTGCTCCCAGCAGCCGCTGCCCCCGTGCCCTGCAGCGTGGACGCCGCCGCGTCCAGAGGTCGCCGCTGACGACCCTAGCCGGCCTGATGTGCGGGCCCGGCCTGCCAGGTGATTAGCTTAAGGCTAATTACCGTTTAACTAATCCCTGAAGCTGACAGTGGGCCCAGGCGCCCTAATCCTTTAATTATATTAATATAATAACCCCCTGTTAACTAACCGGTCACTGACGTGTGGACCCCACACGTCAGGTTTGATCTGGTCAGCTCCGTTGACCTGCTGACGCAGGCATGACACAATGCTGACGCAATTATTCATTTTTTGGTTTAAAATTAAATCAGGAAATTCCAGAATATATTCAAAATTTCAAAAATTCATAGAAATTCAACCGTAGCTCAGATTGAAATAATTTATATATGAAAAATGATCAGAAAAATTCAATCTATCCATCTGTACCATTTTCATGCATGACAAACCAACCAATACATGCTGTATATATGAAAACACACTTATGGCATATTTAAGAGCTTAATTTGGAGTTGCATTTGAACCCTTGGTTCAAATGGACCTCAACTAAATAAATGCTAGATGCATTAACTCAAACAACATCACATACTCATGCCATGTTCATGCATCATATTGTTGCATATGCTTGTGTTTGATTTCCGACACCGTTCCTTCTCGATATGTCCTGCTCCGGAGAGTGTTCGAGAGTACTTGTCTGAGGAGCAGTGCCCCCCTGTTGATCTACCAGGCAAGCAAACCCCCTTGTTCATTCCGATACAATCCCACTCTCTCGCTCCTGCTCCCTTTTACTGCATTAGGACAACAACGATTCAACTGCTACTTTATGCTGCGGTAGTTGAACCCATTCCTCTGCATGACCTGTCATTGCCACAGTAAATAATTGAAACCCACTAGCATGTGTAGGAGTTGATTGAAGCCATGTTGTGTTCCTACCATGCCATGCCTGCTATTTCTTAGAGTTGTGTCAGGTCTGATTCATTGGGAATGGATTGGAGTGTTATGCTATGTTCTAATGCTGAGAGTTAAGCGGGTGCACATGATTTGGTAAAGGTAGCGGTGAGAGGCCTTGTAGGAGTACATGGTGGGTTGTCTCACTGGAACCGTCCTTAAGCACTGAGTTCTGTGTATGTTGTCCAATGACTAGCTACTACCACACATTGGGTTCTGGTAACTCGACCCCTCTCGACTTATTAACCAACTTGATCTCTGTCCAGGAGTTGCAACTAGTTTCTGGTGTTTGTAGGTAGTGCTATTTTTCTACCGAGCGGCACCCGGCAGGGTGGGCTTGGGATAGACTAGGCACACGTGGCCCGGTGCACCGAGTGGCACCCAGATGGTGGGCTCGGGAACCCTGTACACATCGTTTGGGGCCATGAGCGACACCCTGGCCGGATCTCCTTGCGGATGGAACCCGAATAGGCGATAAACCTGGACTAGAGTCTTGTGTGGTTAGTCAGGTCATGGCCGACACCCTCGCCAGGCTTCCGCTTGAAGGTTGCTGAGATACATGACGTGTACATGGTGATAAGTGGTGAGAGCTTGTGTGAAGAAGTACACCCCTGCAGGGTTATCATGATCTATTTGAATAGCCGTGTCCTCGGTTATGGACTTCTTGGATGCTTACGTGGTACATAGACAACTTAAACTGGATACTCTAAAGTGCTCAAGACAAGTTTGAGTGCTATGGATGGCCTTCTCGTGGAGAGACGGGGATGAATCCATAGTAGTGTATTGATGTGGTGATTAGTGGACTCGTGTGCGCTGCCTCTCTCAAAGAAGTTCCTCGTTGTCGTAGAATAGGATAGCCATTGAGTCAAAGCTGGCTTGCTGCAACTAAACCCCACATTACCTTCTTGATACAAATGCATGTATGATAGGATCTGATGTAAGTCTTGCTGAGTACCTTTGTACTCATGTTTGCTTTATTTATGTTTTGCAGGTGAGACATCTGTCTCACTAGTAGTACCACTTGGACTTCAACGAGTAGCTTGTTACCTCAGCTACGATCTTGGTCCCTTGGGAGGGACTTGTAGATAGTCAGGCTTCTCGGCCTTTTTCTTTTGTAGTTGTCTGTACTCAGACATGTAATGCTTCCGTTGCTTGTATGCTCTGAATGATGGGTCATGTGACCCCTATTTGTATTAATGCTATGTGGCTCTTCTGACCTTTATCTATATGAGTTTGCGTTATGTTGTGATGCCATGTTGTACAGCACATACTTGCATGTTATGCGTACGTGTGACGTGTATTGCTATGTGTGGGATCCGACAATCTAGTTGTTTATCCTTGGCAGCCTCTCTTATGGGGAAATGTAGTCTAGTGCTTCCTCGAGCCATAGTAGTCCGCTACAGCCCGGTTCACCGGAGTCCTACTAGCCCAGCACTACTACTTGACTGACCGGCATGTGTTTCACTTCGTTCCTGTGTCTTTCCCTTCGAGGAAATGTCACGCGGTGACATCCGGAGTCCTGCCTAGCCCGCTACAGCCCGGGTTCCCCGGAGTCCTGTTAGCCCAGTGGTACAGCCCGGATTCACACGCTGCTGACCGACATGCTCGATGTGAATCATGTAAGCCTGTCCCCATAGGTTAGTGCCGCTTTGGGTTCACGACTAGCCATGTCGGCCCGGGTTCTCTATCATATGGATGCTAGCGACACAATCATATACGTGAGCCAAAAGGCGCAAATGGTCCCGGGCCAGGGTAAGGCGACACCCGTGGGAATACCGTGCGTGAGGCCACAAAGTGATATGAGGTGTTACCGTCTAGATCGATGTGACTTGGAATCGGGGTCCTGACAGATTTGGTATCAGAGCCTGACTGCCTGTAGGATTACCAAGCCAACCTGGTCGAAGTTGGGTCTAGAAATTCTTTAGCTATATAAGGGAATTGATTGTGGAAGGGAATGTAAGGCTCTTTTTACTCCTTATATCCCATGCCCTTCTGATCCAAGTCATCCTATCCTTCCTACGGGGTTAAGGAACTAGGCTTTCTCTTCCGTCTATCAGGATCACGTGTTACTACTCCATAGTCTTTAAGGTTTGGTTGATCTGAGTCTTATCCCAGTTTGAGTACCTCCGGTGTAGCCTGTTTAGTAATATCTCAGAACCTTGAATGATGTTGTTGAGTATGGTACTACCCCATCGTTTGCAGGATGTCTCATGTTGAGCATTTTACTACCGTTATGCTGCCGGAATTGTCCTAGGAGTTTGAGAGATACTAAATTTTCTTGTGCTACCTTCCGCATCCTATAGTTGATGCTGAATCCATCCTTGTTTGCCTTGGTTCCGTTCTTCAGGATGTTGCCGGTTAACCAAAGTTCTGTTGCTCGTTGCCTGAACCACGGAGGTGGTAGGGATGAGGAGGATCCTCCCGACCAGTCTTCGTTGGCAGAGTTCATGTTAGAGATAGAGAGGAACAAGCATGAGTCTAACCGCTTGTTAGCATGTATCGAGGAGAACACCGCACCCCAGTGCAAAGAGTCAGCGACCATCTATGACTTCATTGGTCTGAAACCACCCACCTTCCATCATTCCATTGAGCCACTCGATGCAGATGACTGGCTCCGTAGTATTACTCACAAGCTGCGTTCCGCAAGCGTAGCTGAAGGTGACAAGGTCACCTATGCTGCATATCATCTGGGAGGTCCTTCTAGTCTTTGGTGGCAGAACTATGAGGCTATGCTTCCAGCTGGCCAGATACCTACCTGGAGAGATTTCACCGAGGCTTTTCGCGAGCATCACATTCCTCGGGCTCTCATTGAACGCAAGAGAGAAGAGTTCTGTAGTTTCACACAGGGTAAGATGGCTGTTGATGTTTACAGTAGAGAGTTTGAGAACCTCGCCCGCTATGCTACGGAAGAAGTGTCCACGGACGCCAAGAAGCAGGCTAGGTTCCAGAAGGGTCTCAACCCCAAGTTGCGTCGTGATCTCCACTTGCATCATTGCAATACATTCCAGGCTCTTGTGAACAAGGCCATTAATGCAGAAACAGCTCAACTCACTTATGAGGAGTCTCGTAAGCACACCAGTGATTTGGGTTCTTCTTCCGGTTCTACTTCGCAGAAGCGCCGGATTTGGGTTCCGAACTCCGCTCTTCCACCCGGTTATTTACTGAGGCCATCTTATGTGGTGCCTCACCCAGTTCAGTCATATGCTACACCCAGACCTATTGGTAGGTCGCTTGTCAATGCGGGTCCATGTCCTACCTCAGGGACTTGCTTCACATGCGGAGAGCCAGGACATTATGCACGTGACTGCTGTCAAGCCAATTATGCTCCACCCCAGCCTGAGAAGTCTGTTGGCCGTGATAAGCCATCACGCAAGATGATTAGTGTCAAGTCAGCTCCCACTGAACGTGGATGTGTGCATCACATCTCAGCTAAAGACGCTCATGATGATCCGGATGTCGTTCTTGGTACACTCCTTGTCAACTGTCATCCAGCTTCGGTTCTGTTCGATACCGGAGCATCTCACTCCTTCATCTCTGAAGGCTATGCTCGTTTGCACGACATGTCATTTTGTGATATGCCAACTCCACTTGAAATCCAAACTCCAGGGTCTGGATGGCAAACTACCAGAATAAGCCATGGTAATGGAATCCTTGTTGACAGACTTGTATTCCTTGCATCACTTATAGCCCTCAAGTCTATAGATATTAACATCATCTTGGGTATGGACTGGATGAAAGATCATCATGCCAAGATTGATTGTTACACAAGGTCTGTTCAGCTTACACACCCATCTGGCAAGATAGTCACCGTCTCCACTAGAGTTGCAAAGCGTCAACTCTATTCTCTTAATGCCAACCCTCTTCCAGACCTTGAAGATATCCCGGTAGTCCGTGACTTTCCGGATGTCTTTCCATAGGAACTGCCAGGTATTCCACCTGACAGAGATGTAGAGTTTGTCATAGATCTTATCCCAGGAACCGCTCCAATCTCTAGGAGACCTTACAAGATGGCACCCTTAGAACTAGCTGAGCTTAAGAAACAACTCGATGAATCCTTGCAAAAGGGTTTCATCCGTCCTAGTTCTTCTCCCTGGGCTTGCCCCGTTGTCGGTGTCAAAACCGGCGGATCTCGGGTAGGGGTTCCCGAACTATGCGTCTAGGCCGGATGGTAACATGAGGCAAGGGACACGAAGTTTTACCCAGGTTTGGGCCCTCTCGATGGAGGTAAAACCCTACGTCCTGCTTGATTAATATTGATGATATGGGTAGTACAAGAGTAGATCTACCACGAGATCGAGGAGGCTAAACCCTAGAAGCTAGCCTATGGTATGATTGTTGATGTGTACATTGTCCTACGGACTAAAACCCTCCGGTTTATATAGACACCGGAGAGGGCTAGGGTTACACAAAGTCGGTTACAATGGTAGGAGATCTTCATATCCGTATCGCCAAGCTTGCCTTCCACGCCAAGGAAAGTCCCTTCCAGACATGGGACGGAGTCTTCAATCTTGTATCTTCATAGTCCAGGAGTCTGGCTGAAGGTATAGTCCGGCTATCCGAACACCCCCTAATCCAGGACTCCCTCAGTAGCCCCTGAACCAGGCTTCAATGACGACGAGTCCGGCGCGCAGATTGTTTTCGGCATTGCAAGGCGTGTTCTCCTCCAAGTACTTCATAGAAGATTTTGAACACGAAGATAGTGTCCGGCTCTGCAAAATAAGTTTCCACATATTGCCATAGAGAGAATAATATTTACACCAATCTAATCTGCTAACATATTCTGTAGCGTGTCACACCATGGCCAAGCCTTTATCCGAGTCGTTTCATTATCCCACCTCAGCGCGGCATGCGAGGCGGTTTCCTTGGCCTGTCTTGTTGAAGCAGAGATCGTGTCCCCTTATCTCGGGATTCTCATCAATACGGGCGTGGGTAACCCAACCGCTTCTAGGACTCCTAGATTATAGGCAAGTCCAAACGGACATGGAGAGGACGCTTGATATTCACCCTCTTTATAAAGGGGACAAGGCTTTTATTTTTCCCTCCCGTGCTCAATCAAATCCTTCCCCCACCTCAAGCTCAAACGCCCGAAGTTCAGTTTAGGTGCCCCGAACCTTCAGTCATGTCCGGATCTAGCCTTCAAGGCCGATGGATGCCTTCCTCCATCACGGAAGAAGACATCAAGAAGTTGAGGGAGGCCAGATATCTGACCGCCGAGATTTTGCATTGGCTGCCTCCCCGAGGGCAGGCCGTCCCCACCCCCGAACCCAACGAGAACGTCGTGTTCGTTTCCCACTTCCTCCGAGGTCTATGCCTTGCCCTGGATCCTTTCGTCAGGGGTTTGATGTTTTACTACGGGCTAGATTTTCAAGATCTAGCTCCGGACTCCTTTCTTCATATCACGACATTTATTGTCGTGTGCGAGGCCTTCCTCTGGGTTACCCCCACTTTGGCCTATGGCTCAAGACCTTTGAAGTGAAGCCGAAGCTGGTCGAGAGGCAACATGCAGCGTGTGGAGGTGCCTCAATACACAAGATGATGGGAGCTCCGTGGCCCAAAGGTTCCATCCCAGAGGTGTCTGAATTGTGGCAACAGGAGTGGTTCTATATCACGGCCCCTAGAAGTGCCAAGTGGGCGGGCCCCCCTGTGTTCCGCTCGAGCCCCCCACCACATCTGATGTCGTGGATCAGCAGAGGTCTGAGCTGGGGTCCAGTCAAGGACGTGCCTATACTGCAAGGCCGCATTCGAGAGCTCTTCAATGGAGATTTCAGTTTGGTTACGGTGATACAGGTTATGCTGGTTCGTCAAGTCCAGCCTTGCAAACACCAGCCTCTTCGCCTGTGGGAGTTTAATCCCGAGGGACCGCGTGCTATTCAAAATTTTCTCGGCCTGACGCACTAGGAGATGTACAAGTCATTCTTCGGACCTCAGATGGAGTGTCCGGAAATCACCGAGGACGTGGGTCTAAGTAGTAACCGCGCCTCCGAATAGGTAAGGCATCTTCCGGCCGAACATACTATCTCTACTTTGTTACGAAGTTATTTCTGAGAGTTCGCTTTTTGACCAGGACTGGCTAACAAAGGCGAAGTTGATTCGGTGTTCGGCCCCCCTCCCTGAGGGTTTGGAAAATCCGGTATTGGAAAAGATGCTCCAGACCGCACCTTGCCCGGAGCCCGTGAAGGAAGATGCTGTGGAGGATAATGCGGGCGGACGCGGGCCCCCAACGCTGCCCATTCTAGCCGAGGGAGCGAGCGTCTCCATGAGGGAAGGTGACCAGAAGAGGAAAAGGACTGCGCCCGGGGATTCGGAAGCCGAAGCTTCCAAACGGGAGAAGAAGTCTCCCATAGAGGGTCCCACCTTGGGGGCGCTGTTGCCGCACAAAGTCCGCGGGGGGATCAATTCTCCCACGAGTCGTAAGTGACCCGAAATACCTTCAATAGTACAGATATGCCATCTTTTTCTTTTGAGAAAATAACCACCGCATATATTTTGCAGTTCGGGCCTTAGCCCCTCTCAAATGAGCTCATCTTCGGGGGATCTTCTTCCAGAGATGATGGAGAGTGAAACGCCTCCTCCGGACTCCAACGCTCTAGAAGAGGGCGACCCTGAAGTGTCGTCGTGGAGGGCCTCTCCAAGTCCGGTGAGGCCAGAAGATGATCCCATTGACCCCCGAAGCTCCCAGTGTCCGGCTCCCGAAGGGAGCAGACAAAAGAGTCCGGCCCCGTCTGGTGTGCGATCGGATGTTCTGAGGGAGTTGGTGGGGCGAGCGGCCATCTCAGATGAACACCGTGTGGTGATGAATATGGTGATGGAGAGAATATCGTCCGCCGAAAGCGGATTGCATGAAGCTTTTATGAGTCTACTGACAGGCTTTCAGGTACGTAAAAGAATGTATGATAATCCCACACATGCTAGGTGTGCCCTGTGTACATAGTAGCCCCTGAGACTCTGGTTGTCGTTGGAAACGACGACGAACAGAGGATCATATTCCCAGGAAATAACCATACTGCCTTTATGTGCAGGTGATGGAAGCTCCGGTGGCTAGCTGGACTAGCGAGTTTGCCCATTTAGAACGGCAGTTGGATGCGGCAGACGCCAACATCGCGCTTGTTAACAAAAGGCTTGACGAGGCACATGGTAAGTGTCCATATCTGGTAAACGCCACATAGGAAGAGCAGCATGATGCCAGTATCTTAAATATGTTGTGACTGCAGATGGAGCTGCCACTGTTGAAGCCTTGCGGGCAGAACTTGCCCGAGCTAAGGAACAAGCGAGGTTAGGTAATGCGGCTACTGTGAAGGCGGCCGAAGAGTTGCAAGCCGAGAGGGCCACACATGGCGAGACCTGAGACAAGATGGCCAAGATGGCTATAGAATTAAAAGCCGCCGCCGACCGTTGCCGGGTTCTTGAAAAGGAAAACCAAGCGAAGGCATCGGACCTTGAGAAGGCTGCTGCGACAAAAAAGGATCTCCGCTCTGCTATGAGGGCAAAGAAGGAGGAGCTGCGGGAAGCCGGGGATATTGTAGCTGGGAAATCCTTTATGTTGCGGAGGAAATTCGGAGATCCACGGTATGCCCCTCTGGATCGACTGTGGAGTTCGGAGGATGTGTATATGGATTTGGCGGCGAGCGCTGCCGATGCGGCCAAGTACTTCCAGGGTCAGACGGACCGTGGAGTAGACCAGCTGTTTTGGAGACAATTCCATTATCCCGAGCGTCCACTTTCATTGACTGACCAATTAGCCGAGTGGGCCGAACTAAATAGGTTGTCCGGACTCTCTATGAGGTCTGTTGTGGATCAGCTATGGCCGGGAAGACAAAAAACGAACAGCTATTTCAGCTTGGTGCAGCAGGTCCTTGATGTGGTGCCGCGCATTGATGCGATGAGGAGGTCGGCGTGCATAGAGGGCGCGCGGATGGCCTTTGCCCGTGTTAAGGCATATTGGGCGGAGATGGATGCTACCAATGTTGCAGTGCGGGATTCGGCTATAGGTCGAAAGGCTACCGAGCACTACTTTGAAGAAGTTCTTGAGGGTGCCCGTTTGATAGAGACCCAGTGCTCAAAAAACATTATGTTTGAGTGATATGTAATCTCATTGTAAGCGAAATGCTTTTATAAATTTTTATAAGGCTATTTTTATACTTTTGCCTGAAAGTAATATGATGCCTCCTAGGCGGCCGTTTATGTATATATGTGTATAACCTGAAAGATTGCACGTCGACTTCAACCCTCACGCATATGATGTGGAGGTGCTCGCAAATACACGCATTCACACTTAACCCAACGTCTTGGTCCTATTAAGGAGGTGATAGCGGAGCGAGCGAGGCAACCGGACTATAATGCTTTAGCACTTTCACTTAGCCATAGGAGTTTGACAGTGGGGCTACTAGATAGCCCCTCGTGGCTCCGCACTCTCCCGATCTCGGGGTGCGTACATGCCTGGCCGGGAAATGGCCCTTCGTTAAGGCGGAGGAATTCTAACATTCCCACAGGTCATTGAGTGGTTGTCCAGTCTCACGCTATATCATGACAGTCAATTTTCGGCTTTCTCTACTGACGTGCTCGTCCGGATGAACCAGGGCACAATCGCAGCAGTTCTCCTGGTGCTACCTTAGCCGGCAAGGCGGAACGTAAGGCACCAAAACACAGGAGCTGGGAAAACCCAACATTTGACCAAAGACAATGATTCGGAGCTGATGCATATAAGGCCAAACTCGCGACGCCGAACACTCCCTAAGGTATTCAGTCTTTGTGGTATAAACCGGGCCTTAATAGTGGCCTTTGTAAGAAGCCCCGTGTGTCCAGGTACGTGCATTGTTCTGGCGTGGCCACATGCCAAGACGTCAGCATCCTTCTCAATGGTGGATATGTATCAACAAGAGACAGTAAAAAAGGTTTACGCAGGGTCTTAATCTAAAAAGAATCCTTGGAGCGGGTCCCTGCTGCACGTCTGCGCCTGTGCCTCCGTTGTGCCGTATCCTGGACGGGTGTAGCACGATGATCGTCTGTAAAAGAGAGGACGTTAAGTGAAAAAGTTGTCGTGCAAAAGGATAGTTTTTAAAAAAATCATGTATAATTCAAGATGATAAGAAATTGCCACTTGTCTGCGCGCGTTGAGCCCCTTGTATTGACAAATAGGGGTGTGACCACTTATTTCCGTATAAATAGCGGTGCCGGACTTGATTAGTTGTATCGGAGGTCTTGACGACCTATTGGATGCTTTCGCTTGTCCGGACGCCTTTAGTGTGCGGCGGCCAGGGCAGCCTCACTCTCTTCGGCGCATAGAGATCGCTTGATATTTCCGTGCACTGTAATGATGCTACGTGGACCGGGCATCTTGAGTGTGAGGGAGGCCTAGTGTGGTATTGTGTTGAAGCGAGCGAAGGCTTCGCGTCCGAGTAGTGCTTGATAGCCACTTTGAAACGGAGCGATGTGGAAAGTTAAACGCTCGCGACGAAAGTTATCGGGGGAGCCGAATGTAACTTGTAGTAGGAGGGAGCCCGTACAACGAGCCCCTGGGCCTGGCGTTACTCCTTTAAAGGTAGTATTGCTATGGCAAATTTGTGTTGGGTCTAACCCCATCCCGCGGATTGTATCCTGATATATTAGGTTTAGGCTACTGCCGTCGTCCATCAAGACCCTTGTGAAGTGATATCCGCCAATTACTAGGTCTAATACCAGGGCAGCCCATCCTGCGTGTCGGATACTTACTGAGTAATCGCGATGGTCGAAAGTGATCGGTTGAGATGACCAGTGGCAGGACTTCGTGGTGACAGGCACTTGGGTATACTTTCCTGGGAGTGCCGCCTTGTTTTTTCCCTTGATTACGTGTAACGCATTTACTGTTTTGACTTCTGGTGGAAATTGCTTTTGTTCCCCCATGTCTTGCTTGGGGGGCTCATCTTCACTTGGTGTATCCTCCCCCTTGTGTACGACGTTGAGCTTGCCGGACTGCTTGAAGACCCAACATTCTCTGTGGGTATGATTAGCAGGTTTACCAGGGGTACTATGAATCTGACATACTTGGTCCAGAATTTTGTTGAGGCTGGACAATTCATCCCTGGTGCCTTTAGGGGGCGGCTTTTGTCCTGGCCGAGAGCTTTTGAATCCGGCATTTACTGCCGTGCCCTTCATGCTGTCTTCTTTATTCCGGCGTTTGTTATTGCTGTTGCGCCGTGATTTCCCGTTTCCATCTCTAACTTCAGATGTACTGGGGTCGCTGATGCTGCATCTAGCTAGCCAGCTGTCCTCTCCCGCGCAAAAGCGGGTCATGAGGTTTGTTAATGCGGCCATCGTTCTCGGCTTATTTTAGCCGAGGTGTCTGGCGAGCCATTCATCACGAACGCTATGCTTGAAAGCCGCTAAGGCTTCAGCGTCCGGACAGTCGACAATCTGGTTCTTTTTAGTAAGAAACCCGTTCCAAAGCTTTCGGGCTGACTCTCCGGGCTGTTGAGTTATATGACTCAAATCGTTCGCATCCGGAGGTCGGACATAGGTCCCTTGAAAATTTGCCCGAAAGGCGTCTTCGAGCACTTCCCAACTTCCAATGGAGCTTTCGGGGAGGCCTTTGAGCCAGTGACGAGCTGGCCCTTTGAGCTTGAGGGGTAGGTACTTGATGGCGTGGAGATCATCTCCTCGAGCCATATGGATATGAAGGATGTAGTCCTCAATCCAGACCCCAGGGTCTGTTGTTCCGTCGTATGCTTCTATGTTTACGGGCTTGAATCCCTCTGGAAATTCGTGGTCTAGAACCTCATCGGTGAAACATAGGGGGTGTGCGGCACCCCTGTAGCTGGGTGTACCGTGTTGTTCGGATGTTTGTTGTGTTGCATTGTATGCTAGGGCGCGCTTGTGTGGTCCATAGATGGATCTTGTTGCACCGTTCTTTAGGTGCGATCCCTCACATTGGTTGCGTGTTGTATGGTGAGCGGCATTGTATGCCGCTCTGTGTTCATAGAGGGGTCGTCCATCCGACCAGGTGGCTGCTTTGATATTTGGTTGTGCGGGGTCTGTGGCCTCCTCATTGAATTCGGGTAGCAGCTTCCGCTTTGGGTAGCTCTTGTAGGGGCGATTGTCGCTGTACCTTGCTGCTGTGTTGAGTATTTTACTCCATCTGATTTGGAGTGTGTCTTGCGCGGCCTTGAGCCTTTGCTTCTGCTTTCTCAGACTCCTCGCGGTGGCAACAAGCCTTTTACGGGCAGTCTGCTGCTCCGGGTGCCTGTCCGGCGTTATGTCGTCCGGACCATGATCCTTGATAGGATTTGTTTGTTCGGTTTGATTATCCGATTGCCATTGTCCGGCAGCGGTTCGCCCTACTCCAGCGCTAGGTCTGTGTGATCGCTATTTTTGTCGGGCAGGATTTGGGGCAGCGCTTGCGTCACCGCTTTGACTGCTTTTCGAGGGAACAAGCCTTCGATGCGTCCTTCCACTCCTCGTCGTCATCTTTTGGTGCGTCCACCATGTATACGTCATATGACGAGGTGGCGTTCCAGGGCCCAATAGGCGCTGGTTCTTCATCATCTCCTTCATCGGCGTCCATACCGTCGATGTCTTCGGAGTCGAGGTCGAGCATGTCGGTTAAGTCGTCGACACTGGCTACAAAGTGGGTGGTGGGTGGGCTTTGAATTTCTTCATCGTCCGTACCCCAACCTTGCTGACCGTAATCCGGCCAGGGCTCTCCTGATAAAGAGAGAGACTTCAGTCACTTCAGGATATTACCGAGAGGTGAGTGCTGAAAGATGTCCGCCGCAGTGAACTCCATGATCGGCGCGCAATCGGATTCGATCGGCAGGGGCACGGAGGGTTCGGAGTCCGGAGAAGAGTCCGGCTCCTTGGAGTCACGAGTCTCGCAGAGTACGGGGCTGGTGTTCGGCTAAATCATCATTGGGGTCGCAGCCCCCGAGGTGGCGTCCAACCGCCCGTCCTCGATCGGCGTAGTTGGCTCCGAATTAAGGGTCGGAGCTAACGCGGGTCCAGCCTCCAGGGCACTGTTCGGTGGCAGAGCTAAATCATGCTCGTCGTGACAGTGCGGCGCGCTCGGTAGTGGCTTGAATCCGTCGAAGATCAAGTCCCCGCGGATGTTAGCTGCGTAGTTTAAACTTCCAAATCTGACCTGACGGCCGGGGGCGTAGCTTTTGATCTGATCCAGACGGCCAAGCGAATTGGCCCGCAGTGCGAAGCCACCGAAGATGAAGATCTGTCCGGGGAGGAAGGTCTCACCCTGGACTGCATCACTATTGATGATCGTAGGAGCCATCGAGCCTGATGGCGACGACATAGAGGAACTCTCAATTAAAGCACCAATGTCGGTGTCAAAACCGGCGGCTCTCGAGTAGGGGGTCCCGAACTGTGCGTCTAGGCCGGATGGTAACAGGAGGCAAGGGACACGATGTTTTACCCAGGTTCGGGCCCTCTCGATGGAGGTAAAACCCTACGTCCTGCTTGATTAATATTGATGATATGGGTAGTACAAGAGTAGATCTACCACGAGATCGAGGAGGCTAAACCCTAGAAGCTAGCCTATGGTATGATTGTTGATGTGTACGTTGTCCTACGGACTAAAACCCTCCGGTTTATATAGACACCGAAGAGGGCTAGGGTTACACAAGGTCGGTTACAATGGTAGGAGATCTTCATATCCGTATCGCCAAGCTTGCCTTCCACGCCAAGGAAAGTCCCTTCCGGACACGGGACGGAGTCCTAAATCTTGTATCTTCATAGTCCAGGAGTCCGGCTGAAGGTATAGTCCGGCTATCCGAACACCCCCTAATCCAGGACTCCCTCACCTGTCCTCTTCGTCAAGAAGAAGGATGGTACAAACCGGATGGTTGTAGATTATCGTCCCGTTAATTTGGTCACGATAAAGAACAAGTATCCGCTCCCCAGGATCAACGACCTGTATGATCAGGTCGCTGGATCCTTAGTATTTTCAAAGATGGACTTTAGGTTAGGCTACCACCAAATCAAGATCAGAAATGGGGACATTCCTAAGACGGCTTTTGTCACTCGTTATGGCCAGTACGAGTACACCGTCATGTTCTTTGGTCTAACCAATGCTCCAGCTACATTCTCTCGCTTGATGAACTCGATCTTCATGGAGTACTTAGATAAGTTCGTCGTGGTTTACCTCGATGATATTCTTATTTACTCGAAGAACGAGGAAGAGCATGACGAACATCTTAGACTTGTGTTATAAAAACTCAGAGAGCACCGCCTTTATGCCAAGTTCTCCAAGTGGGAATTTTGGTTGCCAGAAGTGACCTACCTAGGCCACGTGATCTCAGGTAAGGGCATTGCTGTCAATCCCAAGAGAGTTCAGGTCGTCCTTGATTGGACTCCACCTGAAACAGTTAAACAAGTTAGGAGTTTCCTTGGTCTAGCCAGTTATTGTCGCCGCTTCGTTGAGAACTTCTCTAAAGTGGCCAAACCTCTCACGGAACTTCTCAAGAAAGATAAAAAGTTTGAGTGGTCCCCACAGTGTGAGCATAGTTTTCAGGAACTGAAAAGATGCCTGACTTCTGCTCCCATACTTGTGCCACCGGATTTCACTAAGGACTTTGTTATCTACTGCGACGCCTCACGACAGGGACTAGGTTGCATCCTTATGCAGGATCGTCATGTGATTGCCTATGCATCTCGACAGTTGCATCCGCATGAGGAGAATTATCCTACACATGATCTAGATCTTGCAGCCGTAGTCTATGCACTTAAGACATGGCGACATTACCTTCTCGGTAAACGTTGCGAGATTTACACCGACCACCAGAGTCTCAAGTATATCTTCACCCAACCAGATTTGAACCTTAGGCAAAGACGTTGGTTGGAGTTGATCTCAGATTACGACTTAGGGATTACCTACACCCCAGGCAAGGGGAATGTCATGGCTGATGCGCTAAGTCGTAAGTCCTATTGCAACAATCTCATGTTGTAGCAGGGCCAACCACTTCTCCATGAGTAATTATGTAAACTTAACCTTCACATTGCTCATCACGGGTTCCTTTCTACCTTGGTGGCGAAACCTACTCTTGTGTATCATATCATAGAAGCCCAGAAGCATGATACGGGGATTACCCGGATCAAGAGAAACATTGCCAAGGGCATTGCTTGTAGTTTCTCTATAGATGATCGGGGTGTTGTTTTCTTTGGGAATCGCCTGGTGGTCCCCAAGAAGCAGCATCTTCGGCAATTAATCCTTAAGGAGGCACATGAATCTCCTCTCACAATTCATCCCGGTAGTACTAAGATGTATCAGGACCTACGCCAGAGGTTCTGGTGGACTAGGATGAAGAGAGAAATTGCTTAGTTTATTGCTAACTGCAACGTTTGTCGTCGCGTTAAGGCAGAGCATCAAAGGCCTGCTGGCACCCTTCAGCCTTTAGCTATTCTTGAGTGGAAATGGGATAAAGTTGGTATGGACTTCATCACCGGCTTTCCCAGGACCAAGAGAGGGAATAATGCTATCTTCGTAGTCATTGATCGTCTTTCCAAAGTGGCTCACTTCCTACCTGTTCGAGAGAGTATCACTGCTAGTCAGCTCGCTCACTCATATATTTCTCGAATAGTGTCACTTCATGGTGTTCCACTAGAGATCAATTCAGACCATGGTAGTCTTTTCACTTCTCATTTCTGGGAGAGTTTCCAAACTTCCATGGGCACCCATCTTTCCTTCAGTACGGCTTTCCACCCTCAATCAAGTGGTCAGGTGGAACGGGTCAACCAAATTCTCGAAGACATGCTTAGAGCTTGTGTTATCTCATTCGGTATGGATTGGGAGAAGTATCTTCCTTTCGCCAAGTTTTCTTATAACAATAGCTATCAATCCAGTCTCAAGAAAGCTCCTTTTGAGATTCTGTATGGACGAAGATGTCAAACACCTTTGAACTGGTCAGAAACCGGTGAAAGACAATTCTTTGGACCGGACATGATCCAGGAGGCAGAAGAGCAAGTTCGCGTCATTCGTGAGAATTTGAAAACAGCCCAGTCTCGTCAAAAGAGCTAGTACGACCGTCGTCGTAAGGAAGTGGCTTATGAAATTGGTGACAAGGCTTACCTTCGGGTTACTCCCTTGAAGGGTACCCATTGTTTCGGTATCAAGGGCAAGTTGGCTCCTTGTTACATTGGTCCTTTTCACATTCTCGCTAAACGAGGAGAGGTTGCCTACTAGTTGGAACTACCCCCACATCTTTCTCGAGTTCATGATGTTTTCCACGTCTCTCAACTCAGGCGTTTCTTCTCGGATCCCATCCGCGGAGTGGACCATGAAACGCTTGATATCCAAGATAACCTCACATATCGAGAGTATCCTGTTCGCATTCTTGATCAAGCAGAGCGTGTCACTCGACGTCATAACATCAAGTTTCTCAAGGTTCAGTGGTCTCATCATTCCGAGATAGAAGCTACTTGGGAGCGTGAAGATCGTCTTCGACTTGAGTACCCCGCTTTCTTTCCGCCAACTCTTGAATCTCAGGACGAGATTCTTCCGAGTGGGGGCGAGTTGTCACATCCCTAGTTCTGGTATGACCTAGGCTAGCCTTCATGTTTGCATCATGTTTAAGTTCCATTTAAGTTTGAAATGGGGATTTGTGAAACCCTCAGAAATCATTTCTGGAAATAATCCAGATAAAAATTGCTCCAAAAAGGTCCAAGAAAATGTTCATGTTACTCTGTGAAAATATTGGTCAGAGGTAAAAATCAAACCAATATTTTTAGGAGCTCATAAATATTTATTTTGGACATTTGGAATTAATCCAGTAATTATTTGCGTTGGATAAATATTTTTATATATATATATAAAATATTGTCCAATAATTCTAAATTTTGCTGAGGGGCTTTGGAATAATCCCTTAGGCCCCTGCAAAAATTGTCAGAAGAAAATAAAACGATTTAGTATTTTACTAAATCAGAAACAAATGTCAGAAAATAGAAAGAAAACAAAAATGGAAAAATGCTTACCTAGGCCAACTGCGGCCTGGCACTGTGCCGGCCCAACTGTGCTGGCCCAGCCCACTGGCCACCGCACCGTCCTCCACCTCGCGCCAGTAGGCGAGGCGTGTGCTCGGTGCGCGTGCGCGCTCCGCGCGCCACATCACCTGCCTGCCTATCCTCCTCCTCGTCGCCTGGATGCCCCGCGCGACGCCACGTGCCGCCCTGCACCTCTCTCCCTCTCTCCAGTGGCCTCCCCTCCTCTCTCTCGCCCTCCCCCGCGAACGCCCGAGCGCTGCCGTCGCCGCCGCATGCCGTAGCCGCAGCCACCGCCTCCCCCTCGCCCTCTCTCCGTGTCTACAAGCTCCGCCACGTCTCCGTCTACCTCTCCGTTGAGCCACGCAACGCGGGAAGCCTTGTGGAGCCGCCATTGCTGTCGTCTTCAACCTCCAGCATCGGAGATCGCCATTGCTGTTCCGGCTGCACCAAGCCTTCCCCGAGCTCGCCGACCCCGCCGTTGGATTCGCTGTGAGCCCCGCCGTCGAACCCCCCTCTCCCCTGCTCTTCCGGCGCCCTCTAGCCCTCTACCGCTCGAAGCCGTGCCCCGGCCGCCGCTGCGAGCCTCGCTCCGGCGAGCTCCGGCCACCCCTCCTCCTCCTACCTACCCCACTAGATGCGGGAGGGCACGGGCTACGCCCCGGTGCTCCCAGCCGCCGCCCCCGTGCCCTGCAGCGTGGACGCCGCCGCGTCCAGAGGTCGCCGCCGACGACCCTAGCCGGCCTGATGTGCGGGCCCGGCCTGCCAGGTGATTAGCTTAAGGCTAATTACCGTTTAACTAATCCCTGAAGCTGACAGTGGGCCCAGGCGCCCTAATCCTTTAATTATATTAATATAATAACCCCCTGTTAACTAACCGGTCACTGACGTGTGGACCCCACACGTCAGGTTTGATCTGGTCAGCTCCGTTGACCTGCTGACGCAGGCATGACGCAATGCTGACGCAGTTATTCATTTTTTGGTTTAAAATTAAATCAGGAAATTCCAGAATATATTCAAAATTTCAAAAATTCATAGAAATTCAACCGTAGCTCAGATTGAAATAATTTATATATGAAAAATGATCAGAAAAATTCAATCTATCCATCTGTACCATTTTCATGCATGACAAACCAACCTATACATGCTGTATATATGAAAACACACATATGGCCTATTTAAGAGCTTAATTTGGAGTTGCATTTGAACCCTTGGTTCAAATGGACCTCAACTAAATAAATGCTAGATGCATTAACTCAAACAACATCACATACTCATGCCATGTTCTTGCATCATATTGTTGCATATGCTTGTGTTTGATTTCCGACACCGTTCCTTCTCGATATGTCCTGCTCCGGAGAGTGTTCGAGAGTACCTGTCTGAGGAGCAGAGCCCCCCTGTTGATCTACCAGGCAAGCAAACCCCCTTGTTCATTCCGATACAATCCCACTCTCTCGCTCCTGCTCCCTTTTACTGCATTAGGACAACAACGATTCAACTGCTACTTTATGCTGTGGTAGTTGAACCCATTCCTCTGCATGACCTGTCATTGCCACAGTAAATAGTTGAAACCCACTAGCATGTGTAGGAGTTGATTGAAGCCATGTTGTGTTCCTACCATGCTATGCCTGCTATTGCTTAGAGTTGTGTCAGGTCTGATTCATTGGGAATGGATTGGAGTGTTATGCTATGTTCTGATGCTGAGAGTTAAGCGGGTGAACACGATTTGGTAAAGGTAGCGGTGAGAGGCCATGTAGGAGTACATGGTGGGTTGTCTCACTGGAACCGTACTTAAGCACTGAGTTCTGTGTATGTTGTCCAATGACTAGCTACTACCACACATTGGGTTCCGGTAACTCGACCCCTCTCGACTTATTAACCAACTTGATCTCTGTCCAGGAGTTGCAACTAGTTTCTAGTGTTTGTAGGTAGTGCTATTTTTCTACCAAGCGGCACCCGGCAGGGTGGGCTTGGGACAGACTAGGCACACGTGGCCCGGGGTACGGAGTGGCAACCAGATGGTGGGCTCGGGAACCCTGTACACATCGTTTGGGGCCGTGAGCGACACCCCGGCCGGACCTCCTTGCGGATGGAACCCGAATAGGCGATAAACCTGGACTAGAGTCTTGTGTGGTTAGTCAGGTCGTGGCCGACACCCTCGCTAGGCTTCCGCTTGAAGGTTGCCGAGATACATGACGTGTACATGGTGATAAGTGGTGAGAGCATGTGTGAAGAAGTACACCCCTGCAGGGTTATCATGATCTATTCGAATAGCCGTTTCCTCGGTTATGGACTTCTTAGATGCTTACGTGGTACATAGACAACTTAAAGTGGATACTCTAAAATGCTCTAGACAAGTGTGAGTGCTATGGATGGCCTTCTCGTGGAGAGACGGGGATGAATCCATAGTAGTGTATTGATGTGGCGATTAGTGGACTCGTGTGCGCTGCCTCGTCTCAAAGAAGTTTCTCATTGTCGTAGAACAGGATAGCCACTGAGTCAAAGCTGGCTTGCTGCAACTAAACCCCACATTACCTTCTTGATACAAATGCATGTATGATATGATCTGATGTAAGTCTTGCTGAGTACCTTTGTACTCACGTTTGCTTTATTTATGTTTTGCAGGTGAGACATCTGTCTCACTAGTAGTACCACTTGGACTTCGACGAGTAGCTTGTTACCTCAGTTACGATCTTGGTCCCTTGGGAGGGACTTGTAGATAGTCAGGCTTCTCGGCCTTTTTCTTTTGTAGTTGTCTGTATTCAGATATGTAATGCTTCCGTTGCTTGTATGCTCTGAATGATGGGTCATGTGACCCATGTTTGTATTAATGCTATGTGGCTCTTCTGAGCCTTTATCTATATGAGTTTGCGTTATGTTGTGATGCCATGTTGTACAACACATACTTGCATGTTATGCGTACGTGTGACGTGTATTGCTATGTGTGGGATCCGACAATCTAGTTGTTTATCCTTGGCAGCTTCTCTTATGGGGAAATGTAGTCTAGTGCTTCCTCGAGCCATAGTAGTCCGCTACAGCCCGGTTCACCGGAGTCCTGCTAGCTCAGCACTACTGCTCAGGACACTTGACTGGCCGGCATGTGTTTCACTTTGTTCCTGTGTCTGTCCCTTCGGGGAAATGTCACGCAGTGACATCCGGAGTCCTGCCTAGCCCGCTACAGCCCGGGTTCCCCGGAGTCCGGTTAGCCCAGTGCTACAGCCCGAATTCACACGCTGCTGACCGACACGCTCGATGTGAATCATGTATGCCTGTCCCCATAGGTTAGTGCCGCTTTGGGTTCACGACTAGCCATGTCGGCCCGGGTTCTCTGTCATATGGATGCTAGCGAGACAATCATATACGTGAGCCAAAAGGCGCAAACGGTCCCAGGCCAGGGTAAGGCGACACCCGTGGGAATATCGTGCGTGAGGCCGCAAAGTGATATGAGGTGTTACCGGCTAGATCGATGTGACTTGGAATCGGGGTCCTGACAAAGAAATGCAAGAAACCTTATGCAAGACACGCGCAATCAATAAAACCTTGCCAAATTAGAACAAACAACATGATGGGTGAACGGGACAGGCTATCTGCCTTCGACTCCTTGAGGTTAGAATAGTCAATAGGATCATATTCTGAACAAGAATCTGCAGGTGGGGAGCGTATGAGTTTGATTGCTTCCAAAATGGAACTCAATGCCTTGGTGCCTATTTTGTTAGTCATTGCAGTGTTCCAAAATATTATTCTGATGCGCACATTCTGATATTCATTGTGGTTACGTACAATATCTGAGAAGCATGAAAACATAAATAGTAGTGAGATTATCTTTGTAATGCAGAGGATATTCTAATATAGGGGCTCCCTGTAAACCCTTGTGTGCCATCACTTGATTCTGATGAGAGAGCCCATGTGTGCTGTAATATGGTGCATGAATTAATATAATCTGGCACAAGTACACAAAAAATAGGCTCCATAAGTAAGGATAGTTGGTAGATGATAGGTTCATAATATACTATATATAGAGTTTATTGCCAAACCATGATAACAAGAGCACACCACAACTAGGCAGATCATAGTGTACATAAAAGGGTACGCCATAACTAGCATATATAAATCGGGGAAGTGGAACTGGCTGGAAAATACGGTGTTGTATTGCCGCTACTAATTGAAAGCCTATCGATCACGTACAAGCCAGCTCTATCAGCTGTTGACTGCAAATGTCCCTGCTCCCCTTCCTGACAAGGAACATACTATACGTACTAAATAAAGAATAACAAAAGAGGAACATGTTAAAGAACAGAAGAGGAAGCATATTCTTGAGGTTTCGCTTCTTTCCATACAATGTTGGTTGCCCACTCATGATGAATCATAACGCCCAAAGAAATGCAATTCCATGCTATCTCTCTATATGTGGCCACATGCATTTGGAAAATCAAGTGGGAGCATTAAATGACCAATTAAATGTGTGTCTGTTAACTAATATCAGTATCATATCACAATTCATGTTTGAAGAAGTAAGCTTTGGACTAATGGTTGGTGTGTGGTTTAGCTTCAAGAGTGGACTACTGCTAGTGTGACACAAAGCAGCTACACAGATCATAGTGTAGATACACCAGGAAAATTGTAAGCATCACAAGTAAAATCAGGAAAGTGGAACTTGCTGGAAACTATGGGCTACGTACTATTGCCGGTACAGATAGAAAGGCGTCGGATACCAGCTCTCTTCAACTGAAGGTGCAGTACTATTAATATCAGTGTAACTCTCAAAGGCGACACAGCTCCCCGCATTTCCTTGCTAATCTCATAGGATTCAAGTGGGTAGGCCACTACAATTCCTATTCCTATGTTTATAAAATCCTATGAATCAAAGAGGCCCAAAGAGTTTAAAGTGTCCATCATAACCGACCGAATAGACCTCTACACTGCAAATGTCCTTCCTCCACTTCACTACAAGGAACATACTTTACAACTATCATACTCCCTATGTTCCAAAATATAAGTCTTTGTAGAGATTTCCACTATGGATCACATACAGATGTATACAGATACATTTTAGAGTGTAGATTCACTCATTTTGCTCCACAGGTAGTCCATGGTGGAATCTATACAAAGACTTGTATTTAGGAACAAAGATAGTACTTATTAAAGAAGAACATAAGAGGAACATGCTAAAGAAGAGCAAGAAGATTTTTGGATAATAAAATATTCATTGCGCAGTGCCCATACATGATGAACAAGAGCGCATTAAGAATGCAACTCCATGCTGTCTCTCTATATGTGGTGCACATGCTTTTCTAATGTAAAGTAGGAACATTCGTTGACCAATTAAACATTATCTGTTTTAGTAATATCAACATCATACCAAATTCATATTTGAGCAACAAGTTTGGAATTATGAGTGGCACGTTGTTTAGCTTGATGGATTGAGGAGCAGTGCTAAGCAGATACGATGATGGTACTGATTATAAAGGAATGTCTGCATGCAAGTCGCATGACTTTCGTCATTTGGGCTAGTCGACCATTTCAGGCGGTTGGATGAAGATCATACGTCTCCTAACCCTTCTTCTTCCTCGTCTCTGATTCTTCCCCTACAGAACACCGCACGGGATGCCGGCCGAACCACCGGCCCCGACCCGCCCTCCCTCCCCTGAACCGCCCCCACCGCCCGTGTTCCTCCGCCACCCCACCCCCACCCTCACCTCGTCGAGTTTTTTTCATTTGGCGAGGCCCCACCACTGTTGTAACACCCTCGATGCGGCTATATATCCCACGTGTCGGAGCACGACTTAGAGGCATAACCGCATTGAAGGCAATGTCTCAAGAGGGGTAATATTTACACATCCCATGTACTGAATCAGAAAGAGGTATGGAGCTGGCTTACAATCGCCACTTCACACAAAACATGAATAAAACATTACATCATCCATATACAATCAAGGTCTGGCTACGGAACCAAAATAAAGAAGACTACCCCTAATGCTACAAATCCCCGACCATCCCAACTGGGCTCCACTACTGATCAACTGAAACGAAACAACACGATGAACAAGATCTTCATCGAGATCCTCCTTGAGCTCGGTTGCGTCGCCTGCACGGTTTCGTCGGCACCTGCAAACTGGTTTTGGAAGTAATCTGTGAGTCACAGGGACTCAGCAATCGCACACCCTCGCGATCACGACTATTTAAGCTTATGGGTAGGGAAAAGGTAGCGAGGTGGAGCTGCAGCTAGCACTAGCATATATGGTGGCTAACTTACGCAAATGAGAGCGAGAAGAGAAGGCAAGGCACGGTCGAGAAACTATGATCAAGAAGTGATCCTAGAACAACCTACGTTCAAGCATAACACGAGACCGTGTTCTCTTCCCGGACATCCGCCGAAAAGAGACCATCACGGCTACACACGCGGTTGATGCATTTTAATTAAGTTAAGTGTCAAGTTCTCTACAACCAGACATTAACAAATTCCCATCTGCCCATAACCGCGGGCACGGCTTTCGAAAGTTCAAATCCCTGTAGGGGTGTCCCAACTTAGCCCATCACAAGCTCTCATGGTCAACGAAGGATATTCCTTCTCCCAAGACAACCCGATCAGACTCGGAATCCCGATTACAAGACATTTCGACAATGGTAAAACTAAACCAGCCAAGCCGCCCGATGCGCCGACATCCTGATAGAAGCTGCACATATCTTGTTCTCAGGGCAACACCGGATGAGACATCCTACGAGTAATACCAACCCTCAAGTTTCCCCGAGGTAGCCCTGCAGTCTACTCAGTTCAGACCAACACTTAGAGAAGCACTTGCCCGGGGGGGGGGTGTTAAAATAAAGATGACCCTTTGAGTCTGAAGAACCCAAGGGAAGGTGATCGGTTGTTAGTGCAAATGGTAAAACCAAGGTTGGGCCTTGCTGGAGGAGTTTTATTCAAAGCGAACTGTCAAGGGGTTCCCATTATAACCCAACCACGTAAGGAACGCAAAATCAAAGAACATAACACCGGTATGATGGAAACTAGGGCGGCAAGAGTGGAACAAAACACCAGGCATAAGGCCGAGCCTTCCACCCTTTACCAAGTATATAGATGCATTAATTAACATAAAAGGTATTGTGATATCCCAACAAAATCCATGTTCCAAACATGGAACAAACTCCATCTTCACCTGCAACTAGCAACGCTATAAGAGGGGGCTAAGCAAAGCGGTAACATAGCCAAACAACGGTTTGCTAGGACAAGGTGGGTTAGAGGTTTGACATGGCAATATGGAAGGCATGGTAAAGCATGTGGTAGGTATCGTAGCATAGGCACAGCAATAGAGTGAGCAACTAGCAAGCAAAGATAGAAGTGATTTCGAGGGTATGGTCATCTTGCCTGAAATCCCGCAAGGAAGAAGAACGAGTCCAAGAAGAAGACAAACAGACGTAGTCGAACGAATCCTCACAACTCCGGAACGGAACCGAAGCTAACGAGAGAAGCGACCCGGAAAGAAGCAAGCAACATAGTAAACAACCATCACATAAGCATGGCATGAAGCACAACCAAGTATGATGCATGTTCGGTTTAATGATACATGGCATGGCATGGCAAAGTGCACAAACAAAACTACAAATTAAGTGGACCTCAATATGCAACGAGTTGCATATTGACAGAACACCCCATCAATCATTTAGTTCACTCTCGGTTAGGTACTCAACAATATTAAATGTTGGTTAACATGGCAAGAGGTGAAGCATAAGTAAAATACACAGTCTAAGCAATTTAAATGGGGCTGGATATAACAAACAACGAATCCAGTAAATTCCCATATGCATTTATCAATTTGGTGCAACAACAATTTTAAACATTTAAATGTTATTATCATGATGCGAATGACACGTACAAGTTTATGCAAATTTTATGAAAACGTTGATAAGAGCATTATGAAGCATTTTGTCATCGTGGCGGAAACAAAAAGGGGTGCCACGACAACGATAACAATAACGGTGCGACGACAACGTTCCGGTTCCGGTACTTGATTGAGATACCGATGCAAAGGAGAAGTGTGCGGATGCGTGCAAAATATGGTGGGGCACTCCCGGATTCCGGGTGTCCCATGAGTTAGTGGCATGGAAACGAGTGACAAAATGGACACGGTGCAGACAAAGGGTGCATCTCATCCAACATGCATTCATTCGTTCACGGGCGTCGTCTCGGGGTTATACCTTCGAGGTGAGACTTTTCGGAACGGATCAATTTCGTAGCGGAAGTAGACGGTCTCGCCACTTTCGTAGAGGTAGTAGTGGTACATGTTCGTTTCAGATAGGAACTTGATGAATCCACGGTCGACGATAGTTGTACACATGACGTTGGGGTACTTGTCGGTACGGGTCTGGACGGTCTCGTTTTTGCGATGGTAGTCGTACTAGTCGGCGGTAGTGGAACTTGACGGATCCGAGCTCTTCGAGGGTCGTCGTGGTACTCGTTCACGTTGTAGTCATACATGTTCAAGAAGAAACTTATGCGGTGTCGTGGAACTTGGCAACATGCCCGTCGACGGTAGTTGTTCTCGTATCCTCGTGGTACTTGGCGATATCCGTGCGTAGAGGTACTTGACAGTCTTGTGTAGACAAACTTGAGGTACTCCGGGGCAGAGGAATCAACGTTGCAACGGTGGTCTCGACGTAACCAGATCGAAGCAAGACCAAGGGGTTTCGCGCATCACAGATCGAAGCAGCGGTTGTACTCATCCTCCCACGAGCAGAGACGAGGGCACCATGAAGACCTACGAGGCGCAGCAACAACAAGGGCGTCGAGGAGGCCTAGCGCGGCGCCGGAGTCGGGAACGGGTGGAAAACGAGGTTCCCCGGCAGCAGGGACGTCATCTGGCGATCCCTGGCTCGGCGGCTCGATGCAGGGCGCGGGAGGAGGCTAGAAGGCACGGCGGCGGCCTCCTGCAAGGTCACCTCGATGGCGATGTGTGGGGCTTGACATCAGCTTGGTGCGAGCGCTGGGGCCGCCGGAGTTGTCCCCTCCAGTGGTGGCACGGGGAGGCACAACGCTCGAGGTTGCCGATGTTCAGAAGGGACCGTAGGGAAGGAGCCGAACGGAGGGAACGGACCTGGCAGCAACATGTGGCGGCAGCACGGGATCAAGGGGGGGAGATGGGGATCGGGGAGAGCGAGGAGATGGGAGTCGGGCGGCGCGTGCGATCTGCCTTCTTTGGCGGCGCAAGGGGAAAGCGAGAGGGAGAGCTAGGGAGCGGGTAGGGTTAGAGCAGTTAGGTGGGCCGGAGTTGGATGGGCCTATAGGCCGGCTGGGATGACTCTCTCTCTCTCACTCTAAAGAACAAAAGAAAAAAAACAAAACAGAGATAAGAAAGAAAAAGAAAGAGAGGGTAGGGGAAAAAGTTGGACATGTGGATAATTTTTACAGACTCGTAAAAATGTGAATGGTCCACGAAAATTAGGGAGACATGATTGAAAGATGTCATTCAAACTCATTTGAATTTAAATCAAATGGGTTTGAACTAGGGCTTGGTTATAGAAGTGTCCAAAAATGTTGAGGTTTTAGGAGGAGCCTCGATAAAAGAGATGAGAGATATTGGCAAGGTTTGAAGGTCAAACTCGAAGAGGAATAGACATGAGAATTATTTTGCACGTGTGTTACGACAATTCCAAATTAATGGAATATTTATAATAGCTCCCTAAATATTAGGAGGATAAAGTTATAAATAGAAGTCACTCTTCCCTCGATTTAAATGGATCGAAGATCCACACAAATTATTTAGTTGAGATGCAAAAGATATATGACATGATGACATGATGCAATGCACATGATGCAAAGATGGATGCAACAGACAAAACAAATCACCCGACGAAACTCAGAAAACATGGAAGGCATCTGAAGCTCCGGTCTTGGGGCGTTACAACTGCCAGGCCACCCCCCCCCCCCCCACAACCACTATCCCCACCCGAGCCCCTTCCTTCCGTTTGGCGAATTTCGGCGATCTCTCAAAAATTGACTGACCCAATTTTGAAATTTAGTCTACTATCATTTAACTAGTGTGGAAGTCTAAAAGGGGAAAACCATAGGCATTGCGAGTATAGTGTTGAGTGTGCCATGGCGGATCTGAAGGTGCAAACCAGACAACAGCAACTTTGCAACCAATGTTTGCTTTCAACTAACAAGTAAGATCCTAAGTGATGGACAATAAATCATAGTAAAACAATGGCAATCTATTATCTCGCTGCAATAAATAAGTTGAGCAGATATGGAAGAGTACCGCCTCTGGTGCGGTGCCATGTATGCATCTAATGAGAACCTGACAGTGCTACAGTAGCGATTGCTGTCGGCGGTGTGGAAGCAAATCTAGGAGGGTAGACGGTCGTGGTGGGGGAAATATCCCAGCGCGATGGACGAGATAGTCGTAGTAGCGGTGCCGGCAAGGTGGACGACGGCGGGGATGAAGCGAGAGGACGGGATGCAAGGATCCTTGTCCGAAGCCGTGGATGAGAGAGGTCGATCTCTTGTATCGGATGACGGCGTCGGGGTACGTGGCACCCAGGCTCAGAGAAACCAGAATGCCCCATATTCCAGCCAAGTGAACGAGGTGAAGTCTTCTAGAATACGGCACTGCTTAGCATTGAACAAAGCAGCTCTCTATTATAACATGAGTACAAATACAAGGTCTCTGATATTACAATGAGTAACACCAGCACGAAGATGCTACGCCAACCATGGTTGCTCTATGCAAGCAGCATAACAACTCCAGGCAGCGGAACCTCTACTAGCAGTGGAACAATGAACAACGATGATGGACTCCAATCCGCAGGGACTCTGGCAGGAATGTTTATCCTAGCGCGCAAACATAGGAACCACACCAAACAAGCAAGCAATCCATGCACAACCTGCAAACTTGCATGACACGCCAGGTCAGTACATTGAATGTACTTGCAAGCTCACAATAACCAACATCATGGCATTAGCAGGTAAAACAAATCATGAAATATGATACTAACAGGACAACAAGGCATGCACAAACTGAACAAGATACGGCTAGAACTAGAATAGCATGGCATGAGCATATGAACATGATGATACTACATGCAACAGGTAAACCATATCATGCACTAACTTACTCTTATACGGCGGTTACCTTGTAACCATCTCATACATCCACTTACCAACATCTGTATCCATGATACCTCCGTGATCGTTTCGCAATCACAACCAATCCCTTTCTCATCATAGAACCTGGGTTATTATTAATCAAGTTATTGTTACACTTGGCTCATAGTGTGACCGAGTACGAACTGGGCCCATATCCGTGGGCGCGGCTATCGATAGATTTAAACAGACTCTGCAGAGGTTAGTACATTGTAGCCACACCACGAAACCCATGGCCTCGCACCCCCATTCGGGTGGACCAACGGCATTATGACTAAACTGATCTATTGTCATCACACTCTCCCAGCCACCCGACAAACTCCCCTTTGGGCTAAGTCATGGGTGGGCCCGATGTCAACTCGTGACATCCGCCACCTACGTGGCCACCCACCGTCGTGGCAAAACATAAACGGTCCCAAACGGGGATAAGGATCCTTACAACAGCAACAGGCACACAAGGTTTATGTCCGCCTACTTGATCAGGATAGTGCGCGCCCATAACCTTCCCTCATTGGCGGCACCGGTGAGAGGCAAGACAATAAACTGCATTAGGGCCTTCCCATAAAAGGCAAATGTGGTTGCACTAGTCAGCTTGATTTGGTAGCACCATGACTCTGCCAACATTTTTTCAAGTTCATTATTATCTGGTTAAACTTGAATGCAATGAGCTGAGTCCTATTAAAATAACATGATGCAACTGCAATGCATGAGCATGATACCAACATAAGCATGGAGGTGAAACATAATCATCGAGCATAACCACAATGAAGCATTTAACCAAATAAGCATGGCATACTGATGAGCATAAGCATAACATTACACATGAGCATAGAATGACTACTAGCATCATAAATAAATACCACACAAGAACATAACAAGAATTACCAAGTAAGCATGTAACGAACTAGATGCAACCGAACATGCATAGCAACGGTACTTTATAGCAGATGGTAAAAATGCATCAGATTGAACATCACTACTACCAGCATGTACTACTACTAAGCATAACACACTACTGCAGGATGCTGCTAATGCGACACTACGATTAGAGACCCTTCGAGGAACTGTGTGCGATGCCATAATCACAAACGGTGCTGTATGAAAACCGTCAGAAATGTGTAAAACATTTGCAATGGATGATGCATCAAACATGGTTCAGATTTTAGTCATGTGTGTGATCCAGGGCATACGGTTCAGTCCAATGAACTGTTTGCGATGAGGCGAAACAAAAGAAACGGGCAGCTTGATGAAGGCGTGTGCGATATAGGGCATACAGGTCACTCGGATGAACTGTTTGTGATTAGGCAACACAAAAGAAACGGGCAGCCAGATGAAGGTGTGTGCGATATACAGCATACGGTTCACTCGGATGAACTGTTTGTGATTAGGCAACACAAAAGAAACGGCCAGCCAGATCAAGGTGTGTGTGATTGAGGGCATACGCTTCAGAAGGATTAACTATTTGTGATTAGGCAACAAAACAGAAATGGGTAAGCCAGATCAAAGTGTCTGCGATTGATGGCATACACTTCACATGGATGAACTGTTTGCGATTAGCCACAACAAACTGAAATAGTTAGATAGATCAACGTGTGCGAGCTAGACGGGCACACCCATTCTAATTAAAAGATGTGTGCTGACATTGCCTAGTGCGGTGCACCCTATGGTGCAAACGCCATGTACGCGGCCGAGAAGGTGTACGTGCCCACGTTACGCCTTCCGGGAATAGTGCCGCACTTATAACCATCAGTAAATTTTGAGTGTGCGTCCTGTCACATTCCAAATTGCAAACCTGTTCACACCGATCAAAACCTAAACGGTTTCCCACTTAGGAGCGTATTACTACGCGGTTATAAATGCTACTACTCCAAGATGACTACACATTCCTCCTCAACTCCTCATCCACAAAAAGTCAAAAACAAACAAGTCATTCATCATCATTCCCTTGCATCTGCCATGGCCAGTGTGAGTTTTGGGTTGAGAGATTGCCACCAGGGAGAGGCGATCCTGGCAGCGGGATCACGAGAGATGTCCCGCCTTGCTGTGATAGCAGCCAACATGTCCCGCCACATGGTTGTAGCAACAGAGAGGTCTCGCCATGCCGCCGAAGCAGCACGGAGGACCCACCGTGCCATCGATGCAGTAGACTGGTCCGGCTGCACCGCAGAAGCAGAAGAGATGTCCCGGCACACCGCGAATGTAGCAGAGATGTCCTCCCTTTCCGCGGTGGCCTGGGAAAATGCCTCGTGGGCAGGCGAGGACTCTTACAGGCAGATGGATCAGATCTCCAGGTGGGCGAGGTTGCATGATGACCTGCAAGCCTCATTTGAACAGTCTATTGACGTCATCCGGCAACTAAATGAGAGCAATGCGAAGCTCCGGGCCGAGCGCGACTTACTGAGGGCGAAGGTCGCCGGAAGTGCGGAGCAGCAGGAGCATACCACTGCCTTGTTGAAGAGGACCGGCGTCATCGTCGAGAAACTTATGGACGAGAATAACAAGCTGCGCATCGAGCGCTGAAGGTTGGTGGAGGAATCTATGGATGCTCTCAAGCAGCATCTTGAGGACAAGAAAGAGCTCGTCCCCACTTGTCGTGGAGACTAGTTCCTATAGCCTGAAGCAACACATCAAGAAAGAAGAGATCAGTGAGCCAGATTGTTGTCTTCCTTCTTCTTTTGCCCTTGTGTATTACAGGCGTTGCCGCATGTTGCTTTTTTAATTATGTTTCTAAATATGTAAGACAATTATTATCCACTGTCATCGTCCTTATATTCATCATGCTTGCTATAAGTCGCAGTCGATGCTATATAGGTCCGTCGGATCTTACATCAAGATCCGTGCAAAACTAACTTTTCAGATTTTCATTTTTCTCTCTTAAATCTCAGTCTAGTGAGACATATAGCCACGCCATAGAACAGGTGCTCGGGCGCCATTAATGGAGATGTTGGGAGGGAGGCGCGCGGTGGGTAGCGGTCAAAGGGGTCTCCTCCCGATGAGCATGCGCAGGGGTCTGATCGCACGCCTCCCGTACTCAAATAGCTACCCCGCACGACACCTCCTAGCCAATAAAAAAGGGAACACGTGGCCACACATAATTGGTAAGTCGAACGCCCATGGTTTCAATAATACTTGTGTTTCCGATTTGTAACATGAAAACACTTGTCCCAAAATGACTTTGTTGATTGTTAATGTGTGGGCCTTCGCAAATTGATATAAAACACCACAACATGTTGGTGCCATGTCATGAGACCATGCCAAGTTTCATGATTTTCAGGTGTGTTTTGGAATTACAGGAATTAAAAAACCAAGTTTCTCAGTCTTTCCAGCCGAGCCACGATGCCCAGATGTTTAAATTTCACTCCCATCTCTTGCATGGGACCTAGAAATTCACCCAAGGACACACACGTCATTTTTCAAACAACTTTGGTGCACTGGAGAATGTGCTTATAGTTCAAATTTGAATTATGCATATTAAATGTCCAGAAACTCAATTAATGTATAAAAAATGCCAAACTAACCCGGAATAATTCCAAAATTTAGCATGGTACTTCTATTTGGTCTAATCTAGTTGTGTAAAAAAATAAGGCGGAAGAAGGCAGTGTACGTATGTCGTTTCGCACATGGAGGTGGTACGTTCCCTCTCGGAACCACGAGTCTTCTTGAGGGAAGCTCCGGTTTGCAAGAAGCTTACACCAAAAGCTTGTCCCAATTCGGCCAAGAATATTATCGCAAAATGTTGGTGCCATGCCATGACACCATGCCAAGTTTCATGATTTTCAAGTATGTTTTGGAATTACAGGAATTAAAAAACCAAGTTTCTCAATCTTTCCGGCCGAGCCACGACGCCCAGATGTTTGAATTTCACTCTCATCCCTTGCATGGGACCTAGAAATTCACCCAAGGACACACATGTGATTTTTCAAACAACTTTGGTGCACTGGAGCATGTGCTTGTAATTCAAATTTGAATTGTGCACATTAAATGCGCAGAAACTCAATTAATGTACGAAAAGGCGAAACGAGCCCAAAATAATTCCAAAATTTAGCACGGTACTTCTATTTGGTATTATCTGGCCGTGTAAAAAAAATAAGGTGGGAGAAGGCAGTGTACGTATGTTGTTTCGCACATTGAGATGACACGTTCCCTCTCGGAACCACGAGCCTTCTTAAGGGAAGCTCCGGTTTGCAAGAAGCTTACACCAAAGCTTGTCCCAATTCGGCCAAAAATATTACCACAGCATGTTGGTGCCTTGTCATGTCACCGTGCCAAGTTTCATGATTTTCAGGCGTGTTTTGGAATTATAGGAATTAAAAAACCAAGTTTCTCAATCTTTCCGGCTGAGCCACGACGCCCAGATGTTTGAATTTCACTCCCATCTCTTGCATGGGACCTAGAAATTCACCCAAGGACACACATGTGATTTTTCAAACAACTTTGGTGCACTGGAGCCTGTTCTTGTAGTTCAAATTTGAATTATGCACAGTAAATGCCCAGAAACTCAATTAATTTATAAAAGGCGAAATGATCCCGGAATAATTCCAAAATTTAGCACAGTACTTCTATTTGGTCTAATCTGGATGTGCAAAAAAATTAAGGCAGGAGAAGGCAGTGTACGTATGTCGTTTCGCACACGGAGGTGACATGTTCCCTCTCGGAACCACGAGCCTTCTTGAGGAAAGCTTCGGTTTGCAAAAATATTACACCAAAGCTTGTCCCAATTCGGCCAAAAAAATGACCGCAGCATGTTCGTGCCATGTCATGAGACCATGCAAAGTTTCATGATTTTCAGGCGTGTTTTAGAATTACAGGAATTAAAAAACCAAGTTTCTCAATCTTTCCGGCGGAGCCACGACGCCCAGATGTTTCAATTTCACTCCCATCTCTTGCATGGGACCTATAAATTCACCCAAGGACATACATGTGATTTTTCAAACAACTATGGTGCACTAGAGCACGTGCTTGTAGTTCAAATTTGAATTATGCACATTAAATGCCCAGAAACTCAATTAATGTATAAAAACCACCAAAAAACACGAAATAATTCCAAAATTTAGCACGATACTTCTATTTGGTCTAATCTGCATGTCTAAAAAAATTAAGGTGGGGGAAGGCAATGTACGTGTGTCGTTTCACACACGGAGGTGACACATTCCCTCTCGGAACCAGGAGCCTTCTTGAGGGAAGCTCCGGTTTGCAAGAAGCTTATACCCAAGCTTGTCCCAATTCGGCCAAAAAAAGTTACTGCAGCATGTTGGTGCCATGTCATGATACCATGCCAAGTTTGATGATTGTCAGCCGTGTTTTGGATTTACAGGAATTAGAAAACCAAGTTTCTCAATCATTTCGACTGAGCCATGACACCCATATGTTTGAATTTTATTCCCATTTCTTGCATGGGGCCTATAAATTCATCCAGAGACACACATGTGATTTTCAGAAAACTTTGGTGCATTGGAGCATGTGCTTGTAGTTCAAATTTGAATTATGCACATTAAATGCCCAGAAACTCAATTAATGCATACAGATGTCAAATGAACCCGGAATAATTCCAAATTTAAACACGACACTCATGTACTAATTGCATGTTCACTGTACGTAAATGTTCTAGCAATTCAAACACCACCCTTTCCCTCCATAACACCATTTTGTCTTTCAAAACATAATGAAAAAATCAGGTATACCACAAACAATTTACTAGAAAGAATCGTGTGGGATGCGATATAAAATATCTTGGCACACCGTCTTGTCTGGCTTACGCCGGAAGCTTCGTCGTCTATAGTCCACCGCCCCCGCTTGAACCACACTTGCGCGCTAGTTTTTCGCGGCACCGAGCGAATTTTTTTTGCCACCGCGGAAATATCTATCTCCCCGCCCCCTCCCTCCTACCAAAAGCCACATTTCCACTATTCCTCCTTGCTTTCCAAGTTCAAACCTTCACTGTTGCTTACTGACAGCTCAACCTCCTCGCTGGCGACCCTTCTTCTTGCAGTGCTGCCTCCTCACTGGCTACCCTTCTTCTTGCAGCGTCGCCTCCTCGCCGGCGAACCTTCTTCTTGCAAAGCCGTTTCCTTGCCGGTGACCCTTCTTCTTGCTGCGCGGCCTCGTCGATATGGTCAGGTAATCCACACCCCACCCACACCATCCTCCTCCTTTCCCGTCCCACATGCCCGACTGACAGAGCGACACCTTCCACCGAAATCACTGCCCCCTCCTCCAATTAAGCGCCGCCCACAGCCATTTTACATGCAGTATAACGTGGAGCTGAGTATCATGCGGTCGCACACACGAACGAGGTTGCTATGGCTGACATGCGTGTCGACCACCAGATCTTGGAGGAGCACCTCGTCTTTGAGGCCACCTTCAACACCGCCGCGTGGTTGTCTACTTTAAAATACAGTTCGTGATGTTTTCTCGAGGCAACCGCTAGTGCCTTCTGGTGATTTGTCCTCTATAATGTTAATATGTAATCTGATGTTCAGTTAACAGTTTGGTCCTCTGAAATGTAATGTTCAGTTAACACTTTGGTCCAACAATTGCTACATTTCGTAGTACTGTTCTCAAGCATTCTTTGTTTTGTTAACTGTCTTCTAGTACATGTTTCTATTCTGCAATGCCATGCTCAGTTAACTATTTTGGTTCATCTAGTCTGTTGTCCATTTAACTGTTTGGTTCAGTTCTGCAATTTGATTTTCATTTGCTACGGGTAAAATTTTGTATTGTTATGCATGTGACACCAATCGAGGCTGTACTCAATACATATTCTACTGATAGTATGGCAACTCTCAGTTAACCCGATCAAGATCTTCCTTATGTGTGTTGCGGGGAAACAATGGGAGACACTGCGGTTTACCATCGAGGTTTGTTCAAGAAGGGTCCTTTGGCTAATAGCGCATTATTGTGCAGTTGCAGGAATCATTCTAATATTTAGCTTTCTTACAATTTGGTCTTCCACATGTAGGTCGTGCTGTCAGAGGCTTAGACCCACTGTTCAACCCATTTTGCATATGCGGAAATGAGATGTCCATGAATATCAGTCAAGTCAAGAAACTCAGAAAGATTGTTAGGATGAAGAAACTTGCGAGGAATAACAACAAGATCTTTGTGTGCACAATGAAGAAGACATCAGTCAACTATAGGATGGTACCAACTCTTTTACCTTGTTTTTACCCCTTGCGCCATTTCAAAATTTACAACAACGATTTATTCATAGCTTTGTTTTCAGTACTTTTCAAAGTAGTTCACCAATGATTACCTCTCAAACCACCTGCATGGTCAAGAGGCGAGGAAGGTATTCATTCAACACCCACGGTACAATATTGAAGTCTTGCTGAAGAGGACGAAGGTTGGGCGGCCAATTATCCATAGCCACTGGCCTAAAGTTGCAAGGACATTCAACATCACTGAAGGCTCAACATTTTCCTTCCGCTTCTGCGGTTTCCCAGATGAGATTTATCTGTCTATTTACCGTGTATGATGCTACGGTCCAAAGGTTTTTGATGCTGCATGTGAAACTTGGTGATGTTGTGTAATGGCGTAACTGAGTGATGAAGCTATCTGATGTAATTCGATTATGAAATACTGGTTGCTTTTATACGGATATGAATTATCTGGCATGTTTTATAAGAAATATCAGTTTGATTAGTACATGGATTATCAATAATAGGTTAATTACCCTGCTTATTGGGGTTTTCTATTGCAAACGGTTACTCAGACAGCACCGTGGGCGATGAACTCAAACAACCCGCACGGTTTCTAGAAAGTAGGCGTGTTCGATCAACTAACAATCACACACGGCTTCTGGCAACGAATTGTTTGCGTTAGGCCACCTTGCACACACGTTTCCACACAAAGAACTATGTGGGATGTACATACCTACGGAAATAATTTTCTGGGATTCACCGTGTGGGATGTACATACCTACGGAAATGATTTCTGGGATTCACCATGTGGGATGAGCATACCTACAGAAATGATTTCTGGGATTCACCGTGTGGGATGTACATACCTACGAAAATGATTTCTGGGATTCACCGTGTGTGATGTACATACCTACGGAAATGATTGGGTTTCCATGCCTCGCCCGATCGCACACGGCCCCAGCATGGGTCCTAGGAGGGCCTATCCCCGACGATTTCTGGGTCGTGTGGGAAGGACACCCTATCGCACACACTCACTTGGCGATGGTTCCAAATGCCGTCGCGGAAAGGGGTAAAAAACTGTTTGTTTAGGACCGAAGCACACCAGTGACATGTGACAATAATACAAGCAAGTAGTACAAGATAACAAGATGCATCGGAACATAGCACGAAGGTGAACATGAATCCACAAGCATAACCGAAACAATGACAGTAGTAGAAAACAAGAAGACAAATAACAGGCAAACTTTTGTTAAATATTCAAGTGGAAACCATGGCTACTGCATGTCTATCACTACTGCAGGATGCTGCTAACGCAACACTAGGATCAGAGACCCTTCGACGAAACTGTGTGCGATGCCATAATTGAAAACGGTGGTGTAAAAAACCCGTCAAAAAGGTGCATGACGTTTGCGATGGAGGATGCGTCAAACACGGTTTAGATTTTAGTTGTGTGTGCGATGCAGGGCATACGATTCAACTCAATTAACTGTTTGCGATCAGAAGGAACAAAAGAAATGGGCAACCAGATGAAGGCGTGTGCGATGTACAGCATACGGTTCACTCGGATGAACTGTTTGTGATTAGGTAAAACAAAAGAAACGGTCTGCCAGATCAAGGTGTGTGTGATTGAGGGCATATGCTTTAGAAGGATTAACTATTTGCGATTAGGCAACAGAACAGAAACGGGTCATCTAGATCAAAGTGTCTACGATTGATGGCATACACTTCACATGGATGAACTGTTTGCGATTAGCCACAACAAATAGAAATAGTTAGATAGATCAACGTGTGTGCGCTAGACGGGCACACACATTCTAATTACAAGAAGCGTGCGCGATGGTAATAATGAGCGTGCATGGTTGTTGGAACAAGACGTGTGCTGACAGTGCCTATTGCGGTGCACCCTATGGTGCAAACGCCACGTACCGGCTGAGAAGGCGTAGGTGCCCACATTACGCCTTCTAGGAATAGTGCCACAGTTATAACCGTCAGTAAATTTTGAGCATGCGTCCCGTCACATTCCAAATTGCAAAGTTGTTGACACCGGTCAAAACCTAAACGGTTTCCCACTCAGGAGCGTATTACTACTCGGTTATCAATACTACTACTCCAAGATGACTACACATTCCTCCTCAACTCCTCATCCACAAAAAGTCAAAAACAAACAAGTCATTCATCATCGTTCCCTTGCGCCCGCCATGGCCAGCGTGAGTTCTGGGTCGGGAGATTGCCACCAGGGAGAGGCGAGTCTGGAAGCAGAAGCATGAGAGATGTCCCGCCTCGCCACGAAAGCAGCCAACATGTCCCGTCGCACGGCCGTAGCAGCAGAGAGGTCCCGCCGTGCCGCCGAAGCAGCACGGAGGTCCCTCCGCACCGTCGATGTAGCAGACTGGTCCGGCCGTGCCGCAGAAGCATAAGAGATGTCCCGCCGCGCCGCAAATGCAGCAGAGATATCCTCCCATGCCGCGGCGGCCTGGGAAAATGTCTCACGGGCAGGCGAGGACTCTTACAGGCGCATGCGTGCCCTCGTCCTTAGGCAGATGGATCAGATCCCCAGGTGGGCGAGGTTGCAGGATGACCTGAAAGCCTCGTTTGGACAGTCTACCGACGTCATCTGGCAACTAAAAGCAATGCGATGCTCCAGGCCGAGCATGACCTGCTGAGGGCGAAGATCATCGGAAGTGCAGAGCAGCAAGAGCAGACCACTGCCTTGTTGAAGAGGACCGGCGTCATTGTCAAGAAACTTACGGATGAGAATGCCATGCTGCGCATCAAGCGCAGAAGCGTGGTGGAGGAATCCGTGGATGCTCTCAAGAAGCATCTAGAGGACAAGAAGGAGCTCGTCACCGCTCGCAGCGGAGACTAGTTCCTGTGGCCTGTAGCAACACATCAAGAAAGTAGAGATCAATGAGCCAGATCGTTGTCTTCCTTCTTCTTTTGCCCTTGTGTATTTCGGGCGTTGCCGCATGTGGATTTTTTTAATTTTATGTTTCTAAATATGTAAGACAATTATTATCCACTGTCATCGTCCTTATATTCATCATGCTTGCTATAAGTCATAGTCGATGCTATATAGGTCCGTCGGATCTTACATCAAGATCGGTGTAAAACTTTCTTTTTAGATTTTCATTTTTCTCTCTTAAATCTCAGTCCAGTGAGACATATAGAAACTCCGTAGAACAGGTGCTCGGGTGCCATTAATGGAGATGTTGGGAGGGTGGTGCGCGGCTCGTAGCGGTCAAAGGGATCTCCTCCTCATGAGCACACACAAAGGTCTGCACTACACACTACAAAAAATACACTTCCGTGATGATACGTGTTTGTCACAGTAGGTCGCGTTTTTGTCCTGCGTGTACATCCATGACAAATTTATGACAGAATCAAGATAGTCATACCTGTGCTGTCGTAGAAGTGTTCCATGACATTACCAAAATTATCATCACGGAAGTGTGCACTTCCATGACGATAATTTGCGCATCACAGAAGTGCTTTCGTCAAGGGTGACCGACACGTGGCATCCACCGTAACGGAACGCCGTTAAGCTATCGGGTCAGGTTTTGGATCTGATAACCCGTTAGCAGCCCCGACCAATGGGGATTTTCCATGTGTCGGCTCATCGTTGGGACAGATGTCATCCACTTATTGGACAGAAGGCGCCTATGATACGTCGACATGTGGCATGGCCCAACAGAGGCCCATTCCTGTGAAAAGGCCGGCCCATTTGACTTGGTCAAAAGGTGGCGGGCCGGCCCATGGAAAGCCTGTTAACAGCCTATTCGCATATAGCCCATTTACAACCCGCTAACCCAAGGCCTGTTACGCCCTATCCGAATTAGGCCCAGTACCGTCATCTGGGCCATCCAATATGATTCCAGCCCGTTTTCACTTCTGGCCCATGTATGGCCCATGACGTCTTTCGGCCCATATGAGGCCCTATGTAACTCTTGGCCTATTAACGGCCCGTGGTGAAACTGGCCCGTAATGAACAGTGTATCACTTTACACCCATTAACGGCCCTTGGTGAAACTGGCCCATAATGAACAGTGTATCACTTTATACCCATTAACGGCCCGTTATTCTGTTGGGCCGTTTCCAGCCCATGTTATCTTTCGGCCTTCTCAGAGCCCTTTTATTCTTGGGCTCATTTCCAGCATTCGTTTAGTTACGTCCCATTACTGTCATTTTCTGCTTGTGGGCCAAATTCAGCCCGTGGTTACAGTCGGCCCATTTGTGGTCCGTTAATACATTGGGCCATTTTCATAGCGTCATCAAATACGGCCTATTAATGATGGCCCGTTTACGACCATAATGTGGCCTGTTATTGGCCCATGTTTGGCCAATCGATCATATGTCCCGTATAAGGCCCATTGATGATACGGCCCGTAGAAGGCCCATTGTTTCTACGGCCCGTAGAAAGCCCATTGTTTCTACGGCCCATAGAAGGCCTACTGTTTCTACGGCCCGTAGAAGGCCCACTGTTTCTACGGCCCGTAGGAGGCCTAGTGTCACTACAGTAAATATTAGCCCATGGTTATTGTGGCCTAGTTTTAAAAAATAGGTTATTGCAGCCACTAGCAAACCGCGGAAAAAGAACTGCACTGACTACAAGCAAACAAATAAACAAGACAACAAGGAAATAAATAAGCAAGCAACTTTTGCTAGGCTATCACGGCTATTACACATATTACATCCACTGGGCATCAAAGTTCGCCACCAGTGCAAATATAGGGAACAAAGCAGCATATAAAGGCCGCAGCAAAACAAGTCCAGAACTGAAACCACTTCAGAAGAGTTCAAGAAACAATATCTTGGGTACCCATAATGCTGGCAAGATGCTTAGCAAGCTTATTAACTTTCTCTTTTTTGGCGCTTAAATCCTCCAGCGCTTGTTGTTGCACAAGAAAGGACTGGTGTTTATCAGCCACAGTAACTTGTTGTTCGAGTTACTGGCCAATACCGCTGGCAAAAGTGCATGTAGCTGGCCAGTACCGCTGTCCTGTTCAAGAACCCCCTCCAATTCAAATGGCTGATAAACAAGAAAAGAAATTGAACATACAGACATTGTATGATAGACATATGTGGTAATTCACATATATGTTGTCTAACCAAACATGACAGCATGACACAGTTTCACATATATGATGCCTAACTATACATGATAGCATGACACAGTTTCAGATATATGATGGATGACTTAACAAGATATAATGGCATAATTCAACATATGATGAGTACCTAAACAGGATGACATGACACAACTATATGATGTCTTCCTAAAATAGGTTGGGATGAAATAATTCACATACATGTTGTCTAAGTATACAGGATGGCATGATATAATTGACATAATTGATTCATATACTAAGCAGCTAGCACTCGCATGTATGATCTCTAAACTAAGCAGATAGAATTCAATATTGTGCATATGATGTCTAAACTAAGCAATGCAAGACACCATATGCATCATATGAGAAATATAAACATTACAACTTAGAGCATACACCTCAGGTGGGATATAGGACTGGTCATCTGTCTCTGAATCCTCCTCTGAGGAGCTCCCTGTAACCATCAAGATATATGCTTCAACAGGTATCATTGCCTGCTCTAAAGACCTTGTTTTCACTCCAGATTTTTCCGTAACCGGCTCAAATGGCTGATACACATGAAGAGTAGTTCAATATACATAGATTGTCGACAAATGGAATACGTAATGAAAAAAGATGGCATGAGATAATTCACATATATGATGCCTGGCTCTGTGGCGGTGCATAATTCACATATATGATAACTGGCTGAAAAACATGGCATTGCATAATTCACATATCTGATATAGAAAGTAAACAGGAGGCATTCACACAAAGCATGTCTAATCTAAGCAGATGGCATGGCAATGCAAGACACCATATGCATGATATGAGCAATATAACCCAGCCAAGTTAGAGCATGCACCTCGGTGGGGGGGATACGACTAGTCATCTCTCTCTGAATCCTCCTCTAAGGAGCTATCTATAACCAGCAAGAAATCTGCATCGACAGGTAGCACTGACTGCTCAGAAGACCTTATTTTCACTCCAGATTTTCCCATGACCGACTCAAATGGCTGATGCACAGGAAGAGTAGATGAATGTATAAACATTGTTGACAAATGGAATACATTATGGAAAAAATATGGCACGATACAATTCACATATACGATGACTGGCTAAACAGGATGGCATTGCATGATTCACGTATATGATGCCTGGCTAAAGAAGATGGCATTGCATAATTCCCATATACTCCCCCCGTTCCTAAATATTTGTCTTTTTAGAGATTTCAAATGGACTACCACATACGGATGTATATAGACACATTTTAGGGTGTAGATTCACTCATTTTGTTCCGTATGTAGTCACTTGTTGAAATCTCAAAAAGACAAATATTTAGGAATGGTGGGAGTATGATATAGAAACCAAACAGGTGGCATTCACACAAAGCAAATCTAAACTAAGATGATGACATATAAGATGTATAATGTAAACAATGCAAGGCGCCATATGCATGATATGACCAACATCAGCATGCCAGGTTAGAGGAAACACCTCAGGTGGTAAACAGGCGTGGTCGGCTCCTTCTGAATCTCCATATCAACAGTTATCTTCCTCTGGAATACAATCTAGAAATGCAGGAGGGGGGCACTTCGCCCACCATGGAGCGGCGTCTGCATGACATTATATTCGCACGCAATAGTCTTCTCTTTTTCTCTACATGTTCAGTACGATTGTGTACAATATCTAACATGCATAATAAAAAAATAGTTAGATTTTGTAAGGCCTAAGGGGTGCATGCAAAAATCAAGACTGATGGTAGCAAACGAGTGGATGGATCCAAAACTAATGATAGCAGGTAGATTATAGCTTCAGTTTAAAAAGATAGACAATGCATCATCTATTGCTTGTTGCCCACCCAACATGAACCACATAGAAGACCCACATGAACCAGATAGTAGACAGATACTATTCATTGCTGGCTCGACATGAGACCCATGGGCAATTCAAAACTCAAGATTGAACGATAAAGTAGCAGGTAATAATAACCGATGTATAACGTAAGCAAACACGAAAGACTGCGACCTCTCTTCTGGAACTGTGTAGTCCTCAGGTTCATCTACTCAAGTCGATGATGGTAATGCAGTTGGCGTGGCTGCCGGCAATGGGGAAGATGATCTGAGGCGGCGAAAGGAAGTCTGCAGGGGGGATCTCTGCTGCAGTGAACGCTTCTGTCGATGGTGCACCTCAGGTGGGGTGGATGACGGCACGACAGGAGCAGGACATAACACACGGAGTTTTCTTTGACGCCTATCTGAAAATGAAGTAAATCTATAAGGGCTCCTTAGAATTGGAGGATTCTATAAACACAGGGACAGGAAAAACACAGGAATAGGATAGGAATGCACGTGCAAAACAGAGCATTTGGAAACATAGGATTTCAGTCAACCTGGGTGTTTGGCTCACATGAATTGGAAGAACAGAGGAATGGAGAAACAAAGTGATGCGACGAGTGTACAACCTCTTTGGCATAGCCTTGTGGACCTCAGCATCATTGGGTTGGACGTGGAGGATGGTGATGATGCTGGTGTGACTGTCAGAGGTGGGGAAGAAGATCCGAGGCCTCTGGAAACAGCGCCGAGGGTATTGCTCCGCTGTGATGGACGGTTCCATCGTTGGAGCAGCTCCGCTAAGGTGTATGGCGACGAGGCTGAAGCATGACAAGACAGACAATGTTAATCTAAAGTGGGACCCTAATATCATCAGCAATAGATGATGTAAAATACATCACCAAAAAGTGCTAGATGTAAAACGCATCAGCCGCGCCACGGCTGCTCCGACAGATGCTGTAAGTACTGTTCACTCCGAACTTAACTGAAGAAAATGAACTTCACAGTCGAAACTGAATTTTACTGTCGAAACTGATTGAACTAGTAACAGAGCATTGCAATAGATGTTTAGGGCGTTCGAGCAGTAGTAGCAGAGAAGTAGTGATCTAAATCAGCAAACACTCAAGCAGGGAACGCACTAGAAGAGAGCAAGTTGTGTAGTAGCACCGCGAGCGAGTGCTAAAGCAGCAACTCCTATAGCTGTCGGAGGTCGTGCAGCAGCAGCAGCGCAAGCGAGAGCAAGAGCAGAGCAGCAGCACGAATGAAAGCAGGAGCAGTGCAGCAGCGCGATCGACAACAAGAACAAAGCCGCAGCGCGAGCGAGAGCCGGAGCAGCTGCAGCTAGTGCCGTTGTGGAAGTCGCCGCCGAGGAAGCAACGACATGGGGGAGAGGCGCCGTGGATGATGTGGCCGGCGACGGCGCCGTCGATGGAGACACGCCATGTCTGCTCGGTATCGAGCACCGGCAGCCCCATGAGATCGAATAAAAGATAAAATGTAGCGGTGAGTGCAGAACCTCCTTGGTGGCACCGAGTTGGCCTCGACTTCATCAGAGGAATTGGTTAGGGTGTTGCGGTTCCGGTGGGGCAGGTCAAGACGGCGCTGTGGGGATTGAGGTGGTGCGATAGACGAGGCGAACGTCGGGGCTGCTCCTTGGAGGTGGAGGACGGGGCGGCTGACCCGGCGGGACGACGAGATCGACAACGGATCCTCATCCGGTGCGGTGGATGAGGGATGGCAAGCTGTTGTGGTGGACGACGTAGTCGGGGAAGAGTCTCCGGCTGGGCGGCGGTCGGGAGGCCAACAGAGGAGCGTGGGGTTTCGTGGGTTTTGGCGGCCTCGGTGTACGAATGGGGGGTGAAGGGGGAGGGGTGAGCCAAGCTTAGGGACGCGCTTGTCCGAAATGTAGGGTAAGTTACCAGTGTACCTCCGCCGGTTTTGACATCGCGACGTGGAACTTCATTTCTGGTTGAGGGGTAGAAGGGGGATTTCGCGTGTCTGGGCTGCGGGAGCAATTTCGGATGAGGAGGGAGTTCTCGCGCGCGTCCAAATTTTGAGATAACAAGGCGCGGCGCGGGTTGAAGAAGCGGGAGTTTCAAAGCAGGTGAGACAAAAGATACTCGTGCTTGAAAATTTCGGGATAACAAGGTGCGGATTCCTTGTTCGGAAGAACAAACTTAACGTGTAAAAAACAATTCATACAAGACACAGGAGAGTCATGTCCCCTTTTACTATATTGCTATAGATGCCATTGAAAAAACTACAAGAAAAATGTAAAAAAAATCGGGAGAACAAGATTACCCTGCACAGTACCAAATCGATTCGCACTTCCCTCAACAACAACAAAAAACAAATCAATTCCCACCAAAGAAAGAGTAATGTCCCTTTTTATATAATTATAGATGCCATGATCTCGAATTTCAATTTTTGAATCCACGTTATGTTGAATTCGAATATATCGTTAGGTGACCTTGCGGTTTATAATTGATGTAGTCGTACATTTTGATCTTCCATCATATATGAACATTTTACTCCACCATGTGAACATATATATTGTCATCTACCATATGGACTAAATTTGAATCAATTTTCCTTACTTGAAAACAATTGTTGTCAAGTTATACAATAATTTAAATATTATCTTGATAACAAAAAACATACATATAGCAGTAATCATATTTCACTATGAACTACATGTACCATACGCTCTCCAATTCAAATATTTGTATCCATTTTATGTTGAATTCAAATCATAGTACATTATTGGTCTAGGTAGCGAGATGTTTGGGATAATCTAAACCCTGTTTTCATACATATAATTTTTGGCTGAATTGGGACAAGTTTTGGTATAAGCCTCTTGCAAAACCGGAGATTCTCTCAACAAGCCTCGTTGTTTCGAGAGGGAACGTGTCACCTTTGTGTGCGAAACGATATACGCTGCCTCCCTCCTGATTTTATTTACAGAGGCAACATAGAACTATATGAGTGCCCTGTTAAATTTTGGAATTATTTCGGGTTCATTTGGCCTTTTTATACATTAATTGAGTTTTTGGACTTTTAATGTGCATAATCTAAATATGAATTGCATGCACATGCTCCGGTGCACCAAAGTGGGTTGAAAAATCACATGTATGTCCCTGGTTGAATTTATAGGTCCCATGGAAAAATGAGAACGAAATTCAAACATCTGGGTGTCGGAGTAAATGACCACGGGTAACCTAGCCGGCTCCCCTTGGCCCTTCTGAAAAAATTACGAGCCGATCCGGCACTCAAGAATCCAAGACGTGGGGCCGCCTTCCCCTTGCCGGCTGTCTCCCAGGACGACTATCGGAAGGCGGCCCGGCTTTAGCCCTCATGAAGAAAGCCGCGGGAGGGCCGGCTCCAAGAAGCCGGCCACGAGAAGGCCGACTCCAAGAGGCCGGCTCCCACAAAGTGGTCAAGATCGTATCCTCGAAGTCTGCATCCACATAACGGCGATGTGGCGGGGCGTGGCTACAGTAAAGCCTGCCACCCCCGAATCCCGGAGCACGCCTGGCACAGTGCGCCGTACGGGGTGGCCATGACCCGTCCGGCGCGGCACTGTTGCCATGTTGACCTTGATGCCACCCACGATGGGCTGTCAGCGCGGCCCACGAGCGGTGGGCCCCATCAGGTAGAGAGACACCCGAAGGCGGCCAGGCCTCCCCCAGTCGGCCCAAGACAGGGCCGGCTCCCCGCAGCCGGCTTGCCTCCTCCCTCGAAGGAGACGCCCCATTAAGGAGACAAGACGCGGTGAGGCTACAGCGATCGCCCGCCGGGCGGCGGCACTGTAGCCATGCCCACCTCGGCGAAGCCCTCGTCACCAGGTTGAGGCAACAGTAACCAGCCACCGACAAGGCCCTGGACAGTGGGGCCTTCTTGTCGACCAAGGAGCCGGCAGCCGGCGGGACCCACCAGCCGGCGGGCGCCAGCAGCCGGCGCAGAAGCCGGCGAGCGTAGACACAGACGGCTGGGGCCCATGCCCAGCCGGATTACCATTGTACCCCCGGGGGGTGGGCCTATATAAACCCCCCGGGGCACCCATGGAAAGGGTTGATCTGAGCTAGTTTTAGACACCACATAGAGAGGAGAGGAGAGCAAGACGTACCCTTCTTCTTCCTCTCGCCAAACATCTCAAGGAGCATCTTGTAGCCACTCATTCATCTAGTGATCATGCGGAGACCCCGCAGAGCAGCAATAGGGGTGTTATCTCCACGGAGAGCCCTGAAGCTGGGTAAGATTCGCCGGCGTGCATGTCTTCGCCTCATCCCGCTTCCAGGCATCGGCGACGTCTTACTGGCTCCCACAATGATAAGCCACCCGTTGGCATATGTCGCACCTACCACCCGACATTTGGTGCCCACCGTGGGGCCAGGTGCACCGTCGTCCGGAGACCTGTTCTGGACGGGAACCCTCTTCCTCCCCAGCGAGCGTAGCCAGCCCGGCACGCCCGATGGCACTTGCCACGATGCGCTGCAAGGCGTCGCCAACGTCTGCACAGCGAGCGGCCTCGCCGATCTCCTTGACGAGACCCTCATCTCCGACGAGCTCGCCTCTGACGCGGGCACCGACCACCTCGTCAACCTCCTCGTCCAGCTCCACGTCTCCGGCGAGCTTGCCGTGGACTTGGAGTCCGTTGGCTCGACCGATCCGATGCCTGTCGACTCCGACACGGCCTCGCTCGATGCTTTCCCCACCGACGTCGCGATCTACAATGACCTTCTTCCCGGGGCCGATGGCTGCGACGGTGCCACCACCGAGGTGATGGTCATCGGCCACGGCGGCGCTTCTGGTGAGAACGCCCTCGACGCCCCGCATGCAGCGGTCCACGACTTGTCCATCCCCCTCCCGGCCGATGCCGACGCCGAAGCACTGGAGGCTCGCCGCCTCACCCTCCTCGCGGAGGGCCGGAAGTTGGCTTCCATGAGACGCCTCACCGAGGCCCACCAGCGCGAACCCGACCGTGCCGCCTTTGGCACGCCGCCCCCAGGCGGGCCAAGCCGAGCCGGCATTGTCAGACAGCGTGGCGCTGCCCTCGCCTACACGCTAGGAGTCGACCGCCTAGTCTACGCCACTCCGCTCGAGAACCTGCGCGCCGCCCAGGTGGCCGTAGATGAGCTAGACGGACTGGGGGCCGAAGAACTCCCACACATGACCAGATGCATCCAGCAACTAATCGATGCAGCCGCACAGCGGCACGAAGCCGACGCCCGCGCGGAAAGCCCTCCCCCGTGCCAAGAGCACGGCGCGACGTCCCGGACCCCGACTGCGGGTAAAACTCGTGCGTGACACGAGAAGGAGCCGGCTGCCAGCCGAAGCCGAACCCAGACCTCCATCGAGCAAGACGCAGAAGGCCGTCCCCGGGCCGTGGAGCGGCGGGGCAACCCGCCTCCGCCTCCGCCTCGTGGGGAGAGATACCCCACCCCGCCGCCTGTCGCACATCCGACTCTCAGCGGCCGACTAGGTCTCTGTGAAGGAGTCGGCGAGAACGACGCCGGCCATCGGATCGACCGCCTAGCGCGATCCCTGGCGCTAGAAGAAGAAGATGATGTCGGCCCGCCTTGCTTCGGCCCCCGCATCCGCGACGAGCTTTTCCCCAAAGGGTTCTCGCTCCCAAGAGACACGCCCAAGTACAACGGCTCCGTGAAGCCGGAAGATTGGTTGATCGACTACTCCACAGCGGTTCGCATAGCGAACGGCAACAGGCGCGTTGCTGTGAAGTACGTGGCCCTCATGCTGCAAGGCACGACGTGGACCTGGCTCAATAGCCTCAGGCCCTACAGCATCAACAGCTGGCTAGACTTCACAGAGGCCTTCGTCCGCAACTTCATCAGCACCTACAAGCGGGCCCCCAAGCCCAGAGAACTCTCCTTGTGCGTACAAGGCCCCGCTGAGTCCACTCGCGACTACCTCACGCGTTGGGCCGAGCTCCGCAACTCTTGCGAAGGGGTGCACGAGGTGCAAGCCATAGAATACTTCACGGCCGGGTGCCAAGAAGGCACCCTCCTCAAGCACAAGCTCCTCTACGACGAGCCGACTACCCTCGACGATCTTCTGGTCATAGCGGACAAGTACGCCACCGCCGACTCCTCAATGAAGACTGAGCTCTGGGTAGACGCGTCCGGGAAGGTAATCAACCCGGCGCCCAAGACGCAGGCTGGGGATTCCGGCCGACGCCCGTACCAGAACGACCACAAGCGCAAGGGCCCCGTGCCGCTCTCCACCAGTCGGCAGGTGGCCACAGTCGAAGACGAGCGGCCCGAAGGGCGGCCCGCGCCCAAGAAACAGAAGGGAGGCAGGGCGGCTTGGCAGCCGGCCTTCTCCTACGAGCAAACTCTCGACGCCCCATGCAAGTTCCACAGCGGCGCGAAGCCGTCGAACCACACAACCCGGAAGTGCCACTGGCTCACCCGAATCTCCAAAGGCGAAGGGCTCGCGCCGCCTCCGCCTGCTGGTCCGCCACCTCCGGCTCCGCAGCTGCCGACCGCTCGGACATCAGTCGGAGCTGTGCACGATGAGTTCCCCGATGAGCATGCCGCCTATGCCGTCTTTACAAGCCAGCCAGAAGGCCGGCGTAGCAGACGCCGAGAGCACCAGGAAGTCAACATGGTCGCTACCAACCCCGCCGAGCACATGCACTGGTCAGAAAAGCCTATCAGCTGGAGCTGGGCCGACCACCCAGAGGTGATGCCATCTCCCGGCTCTTATGCGTTGGTTTTGGATGCCACCCTTGCAACGAACAGACGTGCCGCCCGTTTCTCCCGCGTGCTGATAGACGGCGGGAGTAGCATCAACATCTTGTACCGTGACACCCTGGAGAAGCTGAACGTCAAGACGAAGAAACTCATGCCTACTCGGACTGTGTTCCATGGCATTGTACCTGGCCTGTCCTGCGCCCCCATTGGCAAGATCAAGATTGATGTACTCTCTAGGGACAAGGATCATTTCCGCCGAGAAGCGATCTGGTTTGAAGTGGTGGACCTGGAGAGCCCCTACCATGCATTGCTTGGCCGTCCCGCCTTGGCCAGGTTCATGGCTGCTCCCCACTATGCTTACCTCAAGATGAATATGCCGAGCGCCAAGGGCATCCTCACCGTAGCCGGCGATTACAAGAAATCTTCCGAGTGCGCTGCAGCCAGTAGCCGGCTGGCCGAGTCCCTTGTGATTGCCGAAGAAAAGAAGATGTTGGACCGAGTCGTGGCCATGGCCAGCAAACAGCCGGCCCTGTCCCCTGATCCCAAGGAGTGTGATGCCCAAGGATCTTTCCAGCCGGCCAAGGAGATGAAGAAGATACCTCTTGACCCCGAGCATCCAGAAAGGTTTGCCGTAATCTGGGCAAACCTAAACAGCAAATAGGAAGGCGAGCTCGCCGACTTCCTCCGTGAGAAATCGGGATATCTTTGCATGGTCCCCTAAGGACATGCCGGGTGTTCCGAAGGAATTCGCCGAGCACAAGCTACACGTACGAGAAGGCGCAAAACCAGTCAAACAACCCCTCCGCCGACTGTCGGAGGAGAAAAGAAGGATTGTGGGAGAGGAGATAGCCCGGCTTCTGGCAGTCGGCTTCATTATGGAGGTTTTCTTTCCAGAGTGGCTCGCCAACCCGGTCCTCGTGCTAAAGAAGAACAACAAGTGGTGCATGTGCATAAACTACACGAGCCTCAACAAGGCCTGCCCCAAAGATCCCTTTGCCCTGCCAAGGATTGATCAAGTGATAGACTCCACGGCCGGATGCGAGCTGTTGAGTTTCTCGGATGCTTACTCAGGATACCACCAGATAAAGCTAGATCCGGCTGACCGCCTGAAGACCGCCTTCATCACGCCATTCGGAGCTTTCTGCTACCTGACTATGACATTCGGCTTAAGAAATGCCGGTGCCACTTTTCAACGTTGCATGCAGAAGTGCCTCCTCAAGCAGCTCGGTAGAAATGCCCACGTCTACGTAGACGACATTGTGGTGAAGACGGAGAAGCACGACACCTTGCTGGAGGACCTCAAGGAAACATTTGAGAACCTGCGCCGGTTCCAGATCAAGCTCAACCCCGAGAAATGCGTGTTCGGAGTGCCAGCCGGCCAGCTCCTAGGCTTCCTGGTCTCCGAACGCGGCATCGAATGCAACCCAATAAAGATCAAGGCCATTGAGAGAATGGCGATTCCCACCAAACTTCGAGACTTCCAGAAGTTCACCGGGTGCTTGGCCTCCTTGAACCGCTTCATCAGCCGGCTCGGAGAGAAAGCTCTCCCCCTCTACCGCCTCATGAAGAAGACCACTCACTTCGAGTGGAACGACCAAGCCGACCAAGCTTTTCACGAGCTGAAGAAGATGCTGGCCACGCCGCCTGTCCTGGCGGCGCCGACTGAGAAAGAGCCCATGCTCCTCTACATTGCTGCAACCAGCCGGGTGGTCAACACAGTCATCGTAGTCCAGCGCCCAGAAGAGGGCCGAGCCCAGCCTGTCCAGAGGCCGGTGTACTATTTGAGCGAGGTGCTGTCTACCTCGAAGAAGAACTACCCGCACTACCAGAAGATGTGCTATGGCGTGTACTTCGCCGCCAAGAAGCTGAAGCCCTACTTCCAAGAGCACCCCATCACGGTCATATTCACCGCCCCACTTGCCAAGATCATAGGCAGCCGGGATGCATCCGGCCGGGTGGCGAAATGGGCCATCGAGCTGGCCCCCTACACGATCTTCTACTAGCCTCGCACCGCCATCAAGTCCCAAGCATTGGCCGACTTCCTCGTCGACTGGGCCGAGACCCAATACCTACCGCCAGCTCCCGACTCCACTCATTGGCGCATGCACTTCGACGGGTCCAAGATGCGCACCGGCTTGGGAGCCGATGTCATCCTCACCTCTCCCAAAGGTGACAAGCTCAGATACACGCTGCAAATTCACTTTGCCGCCTCCAACAACGTGGCCGAGTACGAGGCGCTCATACACGGGCTCCGTCTTGCCATAGAGCTCGGCATACGCCGGATCCTATGTTACGGCGACTCGGACTTGGTAGTCCAGCAATCATCCAGCGACTGGGACGCCAAGGACACAAATATGGCAAGCTACCGCTTCCTCGTTCAGCAGATCAGCGGGTACTTCGAAGGATGCGAGTTCCTCGACGTACCGCGAGCCGACAACGAGCCAGCTGATACCCTGGCTCGAATAGGCTCCACTCGGCAGGCAATACCAACCGGTGTCTCTTTGCAACTTCTCCTCAAGCCGTCTATCAAGCCATCTCCAGAGTCCGATTCCATCTTCGTGCCGCCTGACCCTGACGCGGCCGGGTCTGGCTCGAAGAACCAAGCAGGTGACCCGGGGACTTCGATAGTCGGCCCGGGGACGTCAGTAGGCGGCTCGGGGACTTCCGTAGTTACGCCTGACCCGGGGGCTGCCACACCCGGCTCAGGGACTGCGGTAGTCGGCCCGGGGATTGCACCAACACAACAGGCGGTGGCCGACTCCAGCATTTCACCACCCAGCCTGCCCGCCCTGGTCGCAGTAGCCGTGTTGGCAATAGAAGAAGTCGCAGCTCCATCATGGGCTCAGTCCATCCTCAACTTCCTAATAAGCCAAGATCTGCCGGCTGACAAAACAGAGGCAAGACAAGTCCAACGCCGAGCCGGAGCATACACAATCGTCAACAGAGAGCTCGTCAGGCGCAGTGTCACTGGAGTCTACCAGCGATGTGTCGAGCAAGATGAGGGCATTGCAATCCTTAGAGACATCCACCAAGGAGAATGCGGCCACCATGCGGCCTCAAGATCACTCGTCGCCAAAGCTTTCCGCCATGGGTTCTTTTGGCCGACTGCTTTGGATGATGCCAAGGAGTTAGTTAAACATTGCACAGGGTGCCAACTCTTCAGCTCCAAGCAACACATGCCAGCTTCGGCACTCAAGACCATTCCCCTCACTTGGCCCTTCGCCGTTTGGGGACTGGACATGGTGGGCCCATTCAAGATGGCGCGCGGCGGCATGAAACATCTGCTTGTCGCCGTGGACAAATTCACCAAATGGATTGAGGCAAAGCCGATAAAGAAGCTGAATGGGCCGACTGCCGTGACATTCATCGCAGATATAACAACTCGCTACAGCGTGCCACACAGCATCATCACCGACAACGGCACGAATTTCGCCAAGGGAGCATTGGCACGTTTCTGCGCGACGCAGGGCATCTGGTTGGACTTAGCGTCCGTTGCCCACCCGCAGTCAAATGGCCAAGTCGAGCGAGCCAACGGCCTTATCCTTTCCGGCATCAATCCCCGACTGGTCGTACCTCTGGAACGTTCGGCCGGCTGTTGGCTCGATGAGCTGCCGGCCGTCCTCTGGAGTCTGCGCACTACCCCAATCAAATCAACCGGCTTCACTCCTTTCTTCCTCGTGTACGGTGCCGAGGTGGTCATCCCAACTGACATCGAGTTCGACTCGCCTCGGGTAACCATGTACACAGAGGCGGAGGCCAAGGAAGCATGAGAAGACGGTGTCGACCTGCTGGAAGAAGGCCGGGCTGGAAGAAGGCCGGGTGTTGGCCCTCAGCCAGTCCGCCATCTACCAGCAGGGCTTGCGCCGCTACCACAGCCGGAAGGTCAGACCAAGATCTTTCCAAGAAGGCGATCTCGTGCTCCGGCTGATGCAGCGAACAGTCGGCCAACACAAGCTCTCGGCCCCTTGGGAAGGCCCCTTTGTCATCAGCAGAGCGCTGGGAAATGACTCCTACTACCTGATCGACACATAGAAGCGAAGGTACGGAAGAGAGACAACTCCGGCAAGGAGTCGGAACGACCATTGAACGCCAACCTCCTCCGAAGATTTTACAGTTGAAATGCAGTATGTATCACGCTAACTTTTGTACTAAGTACGAGACAATAGGCCCCCCAAGGAGAGCTCGGGGACTGCCATCTTTTATCTATAAATGAAGAGTATCATGCTTATGATCATGTCATTACATTCACTTTTTTCGTCCGGCACCGGGTTCGACTAGTCGGCCCGGGGACTGGCCGCCTTGAGTTATATTAGAAGTCCTACCTGCGGTTAGACAAGTAGTGTGTCGGCACCCAAGCCTTCTCTTGCCAAAAGTCGTAGTTCGAAGAACCGGCTGTCCGGCTGGCAAGAGTTAAAGGCAGGAAAGGACACCCACACGAAAAATGGCTAGGGACTAACGGGCTAATATAGCAAAAGCCGGTTTTTCTCCCACCATCGACCGACTACCAGAGTAGCCGGCCGGCCGGCTTCCATTCACCTCGCTTCAATCTAAGAAAGCTCGAGTACTTGCCTTCCCCCCCAAAAAAATATAGCCAAGTTCCTCCCTAGCCGCAGGCTGCCAAGCAGCTGCCGATTGGGAAGGCAGCAGCCAGGGGAAGGCGGCAAAGGAAACAGCCTAAAGATAAAAAGCATACGCGAATGGAAGCCGAACACACACATGATCATATTTACACAAAAGGCCTTTGAAAGGCCAGCATTCAACATAGTTTGAATACACCCCCAGTGGGTGGAACTGCGCAAGTTTAACAAATTTTTTTCATAGAGTAACAAGCAGGAAAAGCAAGGATGGCAGATTAAGCCAAGGGAGCGACTGGCGAGTCAGGCGGTTCAGTAGAGACGGCAGTGCTGGCTGGAGGAGTGGCCGGCTGGCGAACCTCGGCATGATCACCACCTCCCGTAGAGGGCGCGCTGGCACGCGCCTCGTTGCTGGAGGCACGGTCAGGCTGGGGCTGGCTGGCCGCTTCACCGGCCGGCTCAACGTCTTCGCCTTCCTCTCCTTCGTCGTCTTCACCTTCATCGCTGGAAGCGATCTCCTCCGCCGAGTCCTCACCCGCTGCCGGGTCCAGCCCAAACCATTCCTCCGGCTGGGCAACGCCGTCGTCATTTATTTCAGGAGCAAAGATGCTGATGTCAGTACACTCGGCGATCGTCGAGGTACGCTGAGCGATAGCCGGCCGCACCTCCTCCATCTCCTCATCGGCCTCCAGCCGCCAGGTGCGCAGCTGGTCCAGGTTTAGCCCGGGATACCAGGCTCAGACGAACTCCAGCTTCCGCCCAGCTCCAAGTCGGGCCGCCGATGCCTTCCAGGCCTCGAAGCGGCCAACCGCAACCTCCAGCCAGTCGGCAGTCCGACTCGGGGTGCGGGGAATCGTTTCGCCTGGCTAGAGGGCGGCCAACACCTGCGCCCCGGTGCACTGGAGGCGGCGGAGCATGCGGTGAGCCGGCTGCAGCTGGGCTTGGACCGGCAAGAGTTGCTCCTCAAGCGTCCGGCTCGTGTCCGGCGCGATTTCAGCCCCCGCCTGCTGGCGTGCCTCGCGGTGGGCCTCGATGGTCTGGGTGGCAAAGACGGAGTAGCCTGGGAAGTAGTCTGCACAAAGAACAAAAGCAGCACAAGTCAGAACACAAATCAGGGGGCAAGGGGCAAGCAAGGAGTGAGAAAGGCGGCTTACCATCGATCAGATCCTCAATCCGGCCGAAGCCCTCGCTCAGCGCTTGTTTTGCCTCAGCCCAGCCCGCCGCTTCAGTCTCGAACTCAGCTTTGAGGGCGTCCTCGCTGTCCTGCGCCTTCTTCAGGTCCGCCTTGTGGCTCTCCTCCTGGTCGGCCAACTTCTTGGCCAGGCGGTCACGCTCCAGGACCAAGGCGTTGTACTCGGCTTCTTTGGCGCGAAGGGCGGTGTGGGCCCTGCTGAGCTGCCCCCTCAAGTCGGCATTGGCTCCTGCAAGCATGAACACAAAGGAAAAATCAATAAGGAAGAAGTCGTCAGGGAAGATCCGACCCGACTGCTCAGCAGTCGGCCCGAATCTCGGGGACTACACCCAGTGGGTGCGCTGACGCGCCCCCACAGGAGATGAACGAGACAAAGCACGCACTCTGGCTGTTGGTCAGGTCCTCGGTTTTCCGACCCAGCTCCTGAGCCTGGGAGTTGAAGGCAGCAGCGCAGAGGTTATGGTATTCCTAGAAGATCAGACAGGATGCAAGAATAAGATAGCTGTCAGGACCTAGTAAGTTCCAAGCCGCCTGCTCAGTAGCCGACTTGGAACTCGGGGGCTACACCCAGTGGGTGCACTGACGCGTCCCCACGGAAGAAATAAAAAAAAGCAAAACAACCAAGGCCAGAGGGCTCACCCGGATGACGGCCCGCGTTGCGAGGAACTCTTGGGTGTATCGCTACAGCGAAGCGGCCTGGGCTTGAAGCCGGTTCCGGACCTCCTGGGCCGCCGTATTCAGCTCGGCCGCCCCCCTGCTGGGCGTCCACTCAGACGTGCTGGCGCTGGCCGCCTCTAGGGCCTCCGCCGTCTGGTTGGCGCCCACAGATCGGAGGTAGCTCCCCCTACGCGCCGGCGAAATGCCGGCTGCACCTCGAGGCCGCCCCCCGCCTCCGGCCCGCCCCCGGCCGGCTGCTCTGGCGCTGCGGCTGGTTGGCCGCTTTGCCCCGCTCCAGTCGGCGCCGTCTGCGGCGCCTCCTCCACGAAGACCACATGGTCCTCCCTCCTCTCCATCACCGGCGGGTCTTGGTCGACCTCCTCCGACGGGGGCACGGGGATGCCGGGGGCCACGGCGAGGAGGGGAACGATGAGCAGCGGAGGCTGGTTATGCGAGGCCTCCGCCTCCGTCTTCGCGGCTGCCGCCTCCGCCCGGGCCTTGGCCGCCGCATCGGCCTGCTCCTTTGCCGCCTGGGCGGTCCTTCGCTCCGCCGCCTCCCGCTCCTCCCACGCCTCCCGTGCGTTCCGCTCCGTGGCCTCCATGTGGTCGGCGCGGGGATCCACGTGGCGGGAGCCTGAGGACCCTCCAGTCGGCCCAACTACGGAGCCGCCTGGACCTCGCTCGAGGGAAAGCGGTGCCCTGCCCGGCGAGCAAAGAAAGGTTTAGAAGAGCTTCAATCGAAGAGGACAACAAAAAAATATAAGACGTTTGACGACTTACACCGAGATCGCCTGCGGCTGTTTCACCGCCTTGCGGAAGCGGGCCGCCTCATCCCGCTTGGTCGCTGCCGTGGAACCCTTGGATTTCTTCGGCCGGCTGCCGAAGTAGGTCGACGCGGCCCGGCGTTTCTGCGCGCCGCCACGTGCAGCCGGTGTGGCAGACGGGCCCGCGCCTTGATGATGAAGCGCCGGCTGGCGGTGCGGGGCGGCTTCGACCTCGTCATTGTCCGCCCAGTCCTCGAGGCCGACCCCGAGCCCCGCGCCTCCTGCCTCGTCGCCTTCCCCCACGATGGCATCTTCCATGGCGGCCGCTCCCAGGTCCGGATCATCGATGTCGTCCACCGTGCGGTCGGGGAGGAGCTGGCGCTCTACCCCTGCGGCCCCGGCCGTCGGCGGAAGAAGAGGGTTCTGCTAAGGGCAAACCAATTGATCAGAAGTCGGCCATCATGAGGCCGGCTACAAAAAGGAAGAAAAGAAGAAAAACTTACGGCAGGCGGAGGGTTGGCGCGAGAATACGGCCCCTTGCCGTATCGCCAATCCTCGGCGAGCTTGCAGTTGGAGATGTAGTTCACCATGTAAGACACCTCGGCATGAGGCATCTCCCTGGTGCTCAGCCGGCACGGGTCGAAGCGGCCGCTCATCTGGCAAATCATGTGAGGTCGGACTTGGAGCGGAAGTACTCGGCGCTCCACGAAGGCGGCCACCAAGTCGGCTCCGGTCAGGCCCTCCGACTGGATCATCACCCGGAGCCAGGAGACGGCTGCGTTCCCGGCCTGAGACAACGACCTGGCCCGGTAGCTCCACGAGGGTTGCCTCCCAGCCGGTGGGCCGGCTACGTAAGCCGGCAGGTTGACGAAATCGCCTTGCTGGGCGACGTTCTTCACATAAAAATAGGACTTCTTCCAGAGCTTCACCGACTAGATCAGCGGGATGGGCGGGAACGGATTGTTCTCGCCCGTCTGCCTCATGGCAATGAAGGCTCCGCAGGGGGTGGGCACGCCCGCGACAATGGTGCCGAGCTTGCTCTAGAAGAATTCTCCCCAGAGCTCGAGAGTGGGGAGAACCCCAAGAAAGCCCTCACACAGGGTGACGAAAGCCGACAGCAGCATCACCGCGTTGGGCGTGAGGTGATGCGGCTGGAGGTGGTAAAATTCAAGAAAAGCGCGAGGGAATCCGCTCGCCGGGAGGCCGAAGCCGCGCAGGCAGTGCGAGCGGAAGATTACCCGCTCGCCCTTCTCCGGTGCAGGCGAAATCTCCCTCTCTGGCACACGACGAACCCGCACGTAGTTCTCGCCCGGCAGACGCCGCATCCGGCGGAGGAACTCAACATGGTCCTCGTGGACGTTGGAGCCATCCCACGAGCTCGACAACGCCATGGGAGCGACGCGGCAAGGAACAACGTGATGCGACGGCGGAGACGCGCGCGACCCCGCTGCGGCGGGACCAAAGGAACCGAGAGGTCCGACGGCGGAGCGGCGCGGCAATGGGTCGCTGCGGCGACGAAGGGAAGAAGAAGGAAGGTGAGTAGGGGCGGAGCGAGGGAGAGCATGCGAGCCTCTGCCGCTCCCTCTCCTCCCTCTACTTATGGACCCGCGCGGAGGAGCCGAGGAGGCGTGGTGTAGGGGAACGTGGGATCAACTGCGCCCACTCCCCCACGTCCCGCGATTATTGCGCCCTGATGGCGTAATAAAACCGCCGCGGGAAGGCGAGCGGTCCGTTGTGGGCCGCAGAAGATCCGCGCTCGGGCCGAGACCTAGGAGTGGCGGGCCCGGGCCTGCGGCGGCGTCCCATCACGCGCGTGCGTTGGCAGGTTTTCCTTGCCACGTGGCCCGCGGGATGGCGCGCGGTCAGCTCGCAGGCCGACCCACGTTCCCACCTACAAGAAACGGAGCTTTCCGAAGACGGCGCGCATAAGCAAAGCCGGCTCCTCAGGATAGGAAGCTGACAAAGCCGGCTCCTCAGGATAGGAAGCTGACCAAGCTTCTCGTCCCTTTGTCAGCCTCGAAGCTCGATCAGCTTCGGGGACTACTGTCGGAGTAAATGACCATGGGTAGCCTAGCCGGCTCCCCCTGGCCCTTCTGAAAAAATTACGAGCCAACCCAGCCCTCAAGAATCCAAGACGTGGGGCCGCCTTCCCCTTGCCGGCTGTCTCCCAGGCCGACTATTGGAAGGCGGCCCGGCTTTAGCCCTCATGAAGAAAGCCGCGGGAGGGCCGACTCCAAGAAGACGGCCACGAGAAGGCCGACTCCAAGAGGCCGGCTCCCACAAAGTGGTCAAGATCGTACCCTCGAAGTCTGCATCCACATAACGGCGATGTGGCGGGGCGTGGCTACAGTAAAGCCTACCACCCCCGAATCCCGGAGCACGCCTGGCATAGTGCACCGTACGGGGTGGCCATGACCCATCCGGCGCGGCACTGTTGCCATGTTGACCCTGATGCCACCCACGATGGGCTGTCAGTGCGGCCCATGGGCGGTGGGCCCCATCAGGTAGAGAGACACCCGAAGGCGGCCAGGCCTCCCCCAGTCGGCCCAAGACAGGGCCGGCTCCCCGCAGCCGGCTTGCCTCCTCCCTCGAAGGAGACGCCCCATTAAGGAGATAAGACGCGGTGAGGCTACAGCGATCGCCCGCCGGGCGGCGGCACTGTAGCCACGCCCACCTCGGCGAAGCCCTCGTCACCAGGTTGAGGCAACAGTAACCAGCCACCGACAAGGCCCTGGACAGTGGGGCCTGCCTGTCGACTAAGGAGCCGGCAGCCGGCGGGACCCACCAGCCAGCGGGCCCCAGCAGCCGGCGCAGAAGCCGGCGAGCATAGACACATACGGCTGGGGCCCACGCCCAGCCGGATTACCATTGTACCCCTGGGGGGTGGGCCTATATAAACCCCCCGGGGTACCCATGCAAAGGGTTGATCTGAGCTAGTTTTAGACACCACATAGACAGGAGAGGAGAGCAAGCCGTACCCTTCTTCCTCTCGCCAAACAACTCAAGGAGCATCTTGTAGCCACTCGTTCATCTAGTGATCATGCGGAGACCCCGCAGAGCAGCAGTAGGGGTGTTATCTCCACGGAGAGCCCCGAAGCTGGGTAAGATTCGCCGGCGTGCATGTCTTCGCCTCATTCCGCTTCCAGGCACCGGCGACGTCTTACTGGCTCCCACAATGATAAGCCACCCGTTGGCATATGTCGCACCTACCACCCGACACTGGGCATCATGACTCGGCCGAGATCATCGAGAAACTTTGATTTTAAATTCATGTAAATCAAACTCGCCTGGAAATCATGAAACTTGGCATGGTGTCATGTCATGGCACTAACATGTTGTGGTAAAAAATTGGGCCGATTTGGAAGCTTGTGGTTCTAAGAGGGAACGTGCCAACTTTGAGTGTGAAACGATATACGATGCCCCCCCTTGAGTTTCTTAACAAAGACAACATAGAACTACATTAGTGCCCTGTTAAATTTTGGAATTATTCCGGCTTCGTTTGGCCTTATTTACACATTAATTGAGTTTTTGGTCATTTAATGTGCATAATTCAAATTTGAACTACAAGCACATGCTCCCGTGCAACCAAGTTGGATCAAAAATCACATTTTTGTCCTCGGGCGAATTTCTACTCCCTCCTTTCATCTATATAGGTCCTAATGCGTTTTTCGAGGCTAACTTTGACCAAACGTTAGAGCAATAATATATGACATGCAACTTACACAAAGCATACCTTCAATTTTGTATGTCAAAGGAGCTTCCAATAATATAATTTTCATAGTATACATCTCATGTGCTATTAATCTTGTCAATAGTCAAAGGTTGTCTTGAAAAACACAATAGGCCCTATATAGATGGAAGGAGGGAGTAGGTCCCATGCAAAAAATGAGAATAAAATTCAAACATCTGGGCATCATGGCTTGGTCGAGAACATTGAGAAACTTGGTTTTAAAATCATGAAACTTGGCATGGTGTCATGTCATGGTAAAAAAATTGGCCGAATAGGAACAAATTTTGGTATAAGCTTCTTGCAAATCGGAGCTTCTCTCAAGAAGGCTCGTGGTTCTGGGAGGGAACGTGTCACCTTTGTGTGCATAATTCAAATTTGAAATACAAGCACATGTTCCAGTGCACCAAAGTTGGTTGAAAAATCACATGTGTGTCCTTGGGTAAATTTCTAGGTTCCATGCAAGAAATGGGAATGAAATTCAAAATTCTGGGCGTCGTGGCTGGGTTGGAAACATTGAGAAACTTAGTTTTTTAATTCCTATAAATCCAAAACACGCATGAAAATAATGAAACTTGGATTGGTGCCATGACATGGCACCAACATGCTATGGTAAATTGGCAGTCCGATTTGCGAAGGTGCACACATTAACAATCAACAAAGTCATTTTGGAACAAGTGCTGTCACGTTACAATCGGAAACACAAGTATTATTGAAACCGTGGGTGTTCTACTTACTAGTACCATTTACATGCCGTCACGCGTCCCCATTTTTTATTAGCTAGGAGGCGCCGTGCAAGGTAGCTATTTGAGTACGAGAGGCGTGCGATCAGACCCCTGCGCGTGCTTATCGGGAGGAGAGCCCTTTGACCTCCATCTGTTGTCCACCTCTCTCCCAAGGTCTCCATTAATGGCGCCCGAGCCTCTGTTTAATGGCGTGGCTATGTCTCACTTGACTGAGATTTAAGAGAGAAAAAAGAAAATTTGAAAGCACGGATCTTGATGTAAGATCCGACGGACCTATATAGCATCTACTACGACTTATAGCAAGACTGATGAATATATAAGGATGATTAAAAAAAATTGATCAAAGAAGGGCTTGCCCCTTTCGATTTTCATTACTGAAAACCACCACAATTCACAAGAAGTTCATCACAACTCCAGCCTAACACGAAGGACTAAAAGCTACCAGATTGAAATCGCAACATCCCAAGAGGCCAACAAAGGCCAAACATCCGCGCTAGAACCCATCATTTCACAACCGGCGACACAATCCACATCCTAAACCTATTATTACATCAAAAGAAACCAGGAAACTAGTCTCCGCGGCGAGCGGCGATGAGCTCTTTCGTGTCCTCAAGACGCTGCTCGAGAACATCCATGGATTCCTCCACCAGCCTTTGGCACTCGTTGCGGAGCATGTCATTCTCGTCCATAAGTTTCTTCAACAAGGCACTGGTCTCCTCCTGCAAGTCTACACTTCAGACGATCTTCTCCCTCAGCAGGTCGCGCTCGGCCCGGAGCCTCTCATTGCCCACCCTTAGTTGCCGGATGATGCCGGTAGCCTATTCAAACGAGGCTATCATGTCGTCCTGCAACCTCGCCGAGCCGGAGAACTGATCCATCTGGCTATGGACGATCGCATGCATGCGCCTGTAACAGTCGTCGCCTGCCCGCGAGAAATTTTCCCAGGCCGCCGCGGTGCGGCGGGACATCTCTGCTGTATTCGTGGCGCGGCGGGACATCTCCGCTGGTTCCATGGCGCAGCCGGACCAGTCTGCTGCATCGACGGTGCAGCGGGACCTTCGTACTGCTTTAGCGGCGCGGCGGGACCTCTGTGCTGCTACTTCCGCGCGGCGGGACATGTCGGCTGCTCTCGCAGCGAGGCGGGACATCTCTCGTGCTTCCGCTTCCATGCTCGCCTCTCCTTGGTGGCAATCTCTCGACCCAGAACTCACGCTGGCCATGGCAGACGCAAGGGTAGGATGTTGAATGACTTGTTTGTTTTTGTGGATGAGGAGTTGAGGAGGAATGTGCAGTCATCTTGGCATACTAGTATTTATAACTGAGTACTAATATGCTCCTAAGTGGGAAACCGTTTAGGTTGTAATCGGTGTGAACAGGTTTGCAATTCAATATAGCGCGGAGTAATTTGGAATGTGACGAGACGCAAGCTCAAAATTTATTGACGGTTCTAGTTTCGAAATGCGGCACTAATCCCGGATGGAGTACTTCTTTTTCTACTCCCTCCTTTCCGGTTTTATAGGGCTTATCTCAAAATTTTAGTTTTTTCATTTTATAAGGCTCAATTTGGTTGTCCCCAACACATGTTCAGATTCCAAGGTGCATTAAATCATTGCATGCAAGTATTAAGAGAAAATTGACCAATGCATGTACTTTATGCATGCATGCATTGCAATTAATGCATTAAACCTATCTCCCGGGACTTCTCGCACGCACCATCATGCTGCCCACAAAAACTTGTACTCTGAGTTTAGTAGTATGTTATACAGGAAGAGAAGAGGTGCACGCACGCACTCGTCCTCTCACACACGCGTCTGTTTTTTCTCGAAAAGGAGGATGATGACCCCCGGCCTCTGCATCTGGGAGTCACACATGCAAATTATTGAAATATATCGAGTGTAGTGCTTTGATGTGTCGCGTCAACTCATACATCAACGAGAAGTTTGATTATCCTCTCCGTCGCGGACTTAACTTCACCTGCCTTTGGCTGTATGACAGGTTGGCCACAGACCTGTAGGGCCCACCTGTCATACACGCAAAGGCAGGAGCGTCCCTCCCTCGCCCACGAGCGTGGTGGCTGGCAAGACTAGGAGAAGCTTTCGCTACATGCTCTCCCTCCCGCACGTGGTGGACATGCAGCAGTTCAATCGGTGTCAGATGGCCAGAAGCGTACTGTAGTACTCCTCCAGTGTAGTAGTATTCCATCATTGTTCGACATCCCGAAGAGGCGAAGAGCCAAGCGCAGCTCGGACGCTCGTGTGGCAGTTTCATGTGTATAGTAGTCCAGGATAGCGTGTACCGTTCCTGTAAGCTTAAAATTGTTGGGGTCGGCTCCATGCTATGTGGCCGTCTTGAAGTTTTTAAAAAAATAATTAAAATAGTCTTCTAGCCCTACCCGAAAACTGCCACGCGTACTGCCCGGGAAAATCCCCGCCCTCAACTTTTAACTACGCGAAAATAGTTCGAGCTTGTTCATTCTATATAAATACAGTACTTACAGTATGTTTATTCACCCGTGGGGTTGTTCAATGAATGGAGGGGCGGGGAGCACAAGTGAACAATACTGTAGTACTACTAGTAGTAAGTAGGAGTCTTACAGTAGTCACCTTAAATAGAGAGTTTCTTTTCTTTAATGCCACGTACACAAATTGAAACGCTTGTTGTGGAGAGAAAAAAGATAATCACTCCACTATATATGGACGCAGGGGCCTGAGCGCTTGCTTTAATAGGGTTGCTCTCTTCATTCTCTCATCCTCTCTAGATATAAACAAGACAGCGGTAGCGACATTTTCTCTCTGCTCACCGCTGGTCACAGATCCAGCCGGATCCCGTCGGTCGGTGTATGTAGAGGACTAAAAGGTGCATCATTCACGCAGTCATCGCCGCCGATGGAGGAAACCCACAGATGCCGGAGGGGCCCGATCCTCTTCCTGTGCCGTTCTCTCCGACACATGGCCGGGTCGGGAGGTCCTCCGACACTTCTTCCTCCCTGCCGTATTGTCTGCAGATCCGACCTGCCACCGCCGACATCCCAGCGACCCTCAGGTGTAAGTTCTTCGAAAGCGGCCTTGCTCTACTGCCTCAGCTCCCCACGTGTCTGCATGTGCATCTTTTTCTACTCCCATCAGTTCTTCCAAAGCCACCTAAATTTTTAGTATTATTAGAGGTAAAGCTACTTCATGCATTCGAATCTAGGGCTTTGTTCAAACAAGGAAGAAAGGGGGGAAAGTTGTAGCATGAATCTAGGACTTGATTCAAAGAGGAAATAATATGGTGAAAGTAGTAGAGACCGGATACCCAACCGGTCTCTTGGTTGAAAAGGGAAATAATGGGAAAACGCGGTGCAAACTAGATAAGGAACATATCTATTATTGGTTGAAAAAAGGATAGAAAGTGGCAGCTGGTGGACAAGTTAACAGAGTATGTCCATGATTATATTTGCTGCCATCACATAGTAAAAGGTCTCGAGGATTAGATTTGCTACCCTCACATAGTAAAAGGTCTCAGGATTATATTTTCTGCCCTCACATAGTAAAAGGTCTCTAGGATTAGATTTGCTGCCCTCACATAGTAAAAGGTCTCCAGGATTAGATTTGCTGCCCTCACATAGTAAAAGGTCTCCAAGATTAGATTTTCTGCCCTCACATAGTACAATGCACTCCTGCTATTTCCCCCAGTATGATAAGTAAGTTGCTCCTTTACGGTGCTGAGTGTCCTGGTGTCCCCACGGTCCCATGCCCTTAAACCAACTCTTTAGCTACTGTTGATTTACTATATCTGGTAAACAAGCAATGCCACCATTAAAGTAATCCCATATTTGAGGAATCTCATTGTTGATCGTAATGCTTCTGGTAACATGAAGCATTGCTGACGTTTTAAAATTTCTACTGTCCTTGCGTGATTGCCATAAACATAATTAAGATGCTTCTTTTCATTTTGTATATGTTTCGTATATTCTTATTGACCAGCAACTGTTTACTTTCTATCTTTTTGTGCAGATAGGGATATCCATTTCACCTTGTTGCTATTGTGACCTTTTGGTGAACTGCACAAAACACTTCTTTTGGAATGAGTGTCTTGTGCAGTTCAACTAAAATGTCACGTGGGCAACATCTCTCAATTTTGGTGGAACTGCACAAAATGGTGATTGGAGTTTCCAAAATCTCCGTCAAGTTCTGCTGGTAATCTCGTGCAACATTTTATTAGCCTTTGCAAGATGGAGCCATCATTGTCACCACAATGGCACTTTATTTTAGTGGAACTGCACAAAAGGATAAGAAAATTATAGTTGCACCTTACATGAGCCGTATAGCCAACCTTAATGTTCCTCAATTTTAGTGCAACTACTAAAGAAGAACCTGCCAGCTCACAAGAGCAAGTACTTCTTGCTAGCTGAATGATGCAATCTTTGCTTCATTTCAAGTGAATTGCAGAAAAAGGCGCATGAATTGAATCATGGAACTCCAGGCAGACCTCATCCAAGTAGAGCTGGAGGTTGAGTTCAAGGAGGCCGCTATTAAAGCAAAATCATGCTCTCCTGTCTCCTTGTTTGTGCTGTGCAAACATGCTGTGCAAACAGGAATACTCAACTACAGATGTTGTGACGGTCAAGAGCATTCGCCAAGTTCTTCGATTGTATGACATGGCTAGCCAAGATGGATTTAATCCCCATATTCACTTTATCAAAACGCTCTAATGGGTTGGTTATGAATCTTGCAAGCTGGGAATCTGTGAGATGTGTAGGCATCTTTATTGTACTTATTATTTGGATCTTATTTGTTGGTTCTAAATCTTGCAAGCTGGGAATCAATGAGATGTGTAGGCATCTTTGTTGTACTTATTATTTGGATCTTATTTGTTGGTTTTGAATCTTGCAAGCTGGGAAACACGGCATGATGATGCAGAGGACAACAACCATAACAAACAGTTCAAACTTGGTAGTATTATCTTTGTGAAAGTGCGACAAATGTGCTGATCGTGTGCGTCCTGAGAATAATAATTCTAATTGTTGTGCATGTTGATCCTGTGGCACTGATAGAATGAGCAAATGGATTACTTATTTTAAGTAAAAATTTCTATTAAAGCTAATTAAATTTAAGTAAAGTGACCACTAACTCCTGTTATTATAGTACCAATACAGACCCGCTCGTGAACCGACGTGTGGCCGAGGGTGCATCTTCTGCCGGGCATGCAGCGGACGAGGGAGCGGTAGTAACTGTTGTCGCCTATACACACTCAGCTTACTGTTGAATCTAGTTCCCCAAGAGCTGAAAAACGAACTGCTGCCGCCGCCTACTCACTCGTTCACTCGAAGAGACTCCAATGGCGATCCGAGGGGTGAGCCTGCTGGATATTGACTTCAGCAAGGAGTTCCCCTTTGAGCTCGCCATTCAGTCCTATGGCTGCACCAAGTTGAATGTGATATACACCAATGATACGGACTCGGTGAAGCTCTGCCTCCCCTCAGTCCTATGGCCGCACCAGGTTCTGGAGCATTCGCCCGTTTCATCGGCAGCGCTGACTGCACCTTCGCTACGGTGTAGAGAAGGAAGAACGCGACGATTCAGCCATCTGGTGCAACAAGCTTGTCGACATCCAGAAGCAATACAAGATCATCAACAACGGGTAGGAGAAGGACTCCATGGTTGACCTCGCTGAGACCATCATCAACCCCTGATACACCAACATGAAAGAAGACGACCTGAACATGTGGGATGTACCTCTGAATCTAGCCTACATAACCTACGCGGCCAAGGATGCATACGCATGCTACGACATGTACAGGTAGATCTTGGACATGAGGGCGTGTCTGCTTCCCGTAACCGACGAGTACACGGACAGCCGCAACGTCATGATCAAGCATGTTAGGAAGGTCTAGATGTTGTACTTTATCTGTTTATAAGCACCTTTATCATCTGAGTGTTTCATGCATTAGCCTATGTGTCATAATGATCTGTTTTGTTCAAAATATTTCTTTTAAGAACCCATTAACCTGATTTCTTTTTTAGTGGCTATTTGCTTATGTATCTAAACTAGTTCACTTGTCCGTAAAAAAAACTAGTTCACTCGGCTGCCGTGCTTTGAATCTCCTTCCTCCCAACATATTCCCCTCCTCAGGTGGACCCAGCAGGTCTCTGAATTTTCTCCCACTTTCTTTTTCGATGTAAACTGAGTTTTCTCCCAGTACTTTCCCCTAGAACCAACTCAACTATCCCACGTCTAGCCTAAAAATAATAATACCCATGTACTATTAACTCATCAAATTAAACTGATATTTTATTTCGTAAGTTGGAAGTTCTTACAAAATAATAATAATAATTATTTATATATATAACTTGGCAAGTTAACTCCTAGTGATTGCGTACATAAGCTTGCAAAGATTTTACTGACGTGCAATCATGTGTTTATGTTTTTATAACATTTCTCTGTCTAGCCCAAGATGATATTTTCACCCAGCCCAGCAAGTCCGCGGATTTCGAGAAAAATGCAAATTGGATTTAAACGGGCTGCATAGATGCTACATCATTGTTTCACCCAGCCCACCAAATGGACTAAAAAAACAAATGGACTGACAGTTGGGTCCACGGCCACAGCCTAGTTTTTTGTGATTTGCCAAGTAAGTCACTTTTTTAGGCCTGTTGGGCTGCAAATCTTTCAAGACGAGGAGAGCTTTCATTCGGCTGGCCGAGAAAATGGCCCATCAGTAATGAGAAATGGGTTGTACATTTCTAAAACACATCAAACCGGCAATTAGTTTCAAATATCTTTTTTTATTTCGAGATTTTAAATTACATTAATTTTTATGCATGGAGAATTTGTTGGATTTTATATTGATATACATTTATTTTTATAATCAGTTTGAATGCGAGTCGAAATTTCAGGAATAAAAACAGTTCGGACCGCACCAAAATATGCAAAATTTCGTATAATTTTTTAACCGTGGCCACAATATGGGCTGTAATGCTAACAAAAAGAATATGGGCTCCAAAAAAACCTTAAGAATTAGCAAATGGGATGTATGTTGTTTTCCACAGATTTGAGGCTTTCCTAAAAAAAGGTTGACGCACAAGCAGTGACTGTTGGATGTCCATCGAACGGCCGTCGTGCTTCTTCAATCTCTGCTCTTCCTCCTCCAGCCGCTCAAACAAGCGCCGGTGGGAGGACTTCCTGCTCCCTCCTCCCCGCGGCCGGCTGTGCTGCTGCGCAGGCCTCACCGCCCACCATACTCCCATCGCTGGCCTAGCCATCCCTCTACTCACCCACACCTGCTATTATTCTCCGGCGACGGCAGACGAACCAGTAAACCCTTGTACAGTCGTACTACCCTCCGCGTGGGAAACAATTGCCGAGTCTTCCCAGCCTCCGTGTCATTCCCTTCCTAGGCCTCGCCGTTGTCCACCGCCCTGGTGCTCTCGGCGCGGCCTGGTCAGCGTGGTCAACGACTCACATGCATCTGAAGTGGACTGTACGTGGAGAGGCCAACAGCTGGGTCCACGACCGCATGCAAGGAAATGCCTCCTTATTACGCGAAAAATAATGATTCCTCCACCTGACATTAGGGACCCACCGAAAGGGCCTCTGTATTTCATGAAAAAAACGTTACCGCCGCTGACAGCTCGGACCCACCAGCTATATCTTCAAACGCAAGGAAGTGCCTCCTTATTACGCACAAAAAAATGAATACTCCCCCTGTTAGCTGGGACCCAGTATAGTGGCAGGTTGACTTGTGGGCCTACTAAGTTGACGGGGACGGAGGTCTTTCTCAAGTTAGTCAATATATGCACGATTCTAGCTCCAGTGACCGTACGATGTCCATCCAACGGCCGTAGTGCTTATTCAACCTCTGGTCTTCTTGCTCCAGCCGCCCAAACCAGCGCCGGTCGTGCCTCGTGCTCCTGCCTCCTGTGGTCGTATGTGATGCGGCGGAGGCCTCACCACCCCCTACTACTCCCACCGCTGGCCAGGCCATCCCTCTACTCACCCACACCTCCTGTTATTCTGTGGCGACGGCAGCCTCACACCGCAGCGAACTAGTGAACCCTCGTACTCCTCTACTCATGGGCATCCACTGTCGCATCTTCCCTGGCTCCGCGTCGTCCCCTTCCTAGGCCTCGCCGTCGTCCACCGCCCTGGTGCTCTCGGCGCGGCGTGGTCAACGTGGTCAAGGAACGGCTTCCATCGGACGTGGAATGTATGTGGAGAGGCTGACAGCTGGGTCCACGGCCGCAGCAAGGAAGTGCCTCCTTATTATGTGCAAAATAATTATTCCTCCACCTGACAGCAGGGACCCACCGGACGGGCCACCATATTTCACGAAAAAACGTTTCCCCCTAACTGCTGGGACCCACCAGCTACACCTTCGCACGCAAGGAAGTGCGTTCGGGCAAAAAAAACAAAACGATTCGCCCCCCTAACTGCTGGGACCCACCAGCTACATCTTCGCATGCAAGGAAGTGCCCGACCGTCGGGTCCCACCCGGTCGAAGCGTACGTAGCGTTGTCATTCTGGTCACGAACGTGTACGTACATATATACTGGTCGATGTAGAGGCGCGCACGTGTCGTAGTAGAGGCGCACACGTGTCGTAGTAGAGGCGCGCACGTAGCATGTACACGTATATACAGCGGCCAGGGTGCAAGAAAGAAAATACGACCACGTACGTACATACGGGCAGGGTCTCGGACGCCTACTCGCGCATACCTACGGCCAGGGCTCGTGTACATGGCTGGGTCGGAACGGAGAAACAGCGTCGTCATCGTGTTCATGGGGAGGCAGCGTCGTCGTCGTGTTCATGGGGAGGCAACGAAATTCATCGTGTTCATGGGGAGGCAACGGAATGCGTCCTGTTCATCGGGAGGCAACGGAACGTGTGGGAGCCAACTGGCTAGGTCGGAACGGAATGTGTGGCCGTGTTCATCGGGAGGGCTTGGACAGAATAGGCGATGGAAACGAGGCCTGAACGGGGTCCTATTGATCGGGTGGGGTCTGGCGTATCGCAAAACGGAGGAAACGGACCTCCTACGGTCGAAACGGGGATCCTGTTGATCGGGAGGGGCGTGGCGTATCGCAAAATGGACGAAACAGACCTCCTACGGTCGAAACGGGGGTCCTGTTGATCGGGAGGGGTGTGCCGTACCGTAAAACGGATGAAACGGACATCCTACGGTCGAAATGGGGGTCATGTTCATCGGGAGGGGTGTGGTGTACCGTAAAACGGGACTCCACGGGATACTGTTCATCTCCACCATCGACCTCCTCCAGCCTCCACGGGTTACCGTCGACCTCCTCCAGCCTCCATGGGCTCCTGTTCATCCAACCTCCACCGCGCGCTACACCACCGGCTACTATTCAACCACCCCTCCACCGTCTACTGTTCATCCAGCCCTCCACACCACGGGGTCCTATTCAACCACCCCTCCACGGGCACCCCTCCACCGTCTAATGTTCATCCAGCCCTCCACCACACCACGGGGTCCTATTCATCCAGAGGCAACGCCACCACTCACTGTTCATCCAAACCCCCCACGCAACACTCACTGTTCATCCTAGAGGCAGCATCGATCGGCTTCAGTTAGCAGCAGTAGCGAAGGAATCACTTGATCGGGTTCAGTTAACATCCATCGATTGATCGCTCGGGTTCAGTAACGCGTAGCTTGCAGTGCAATCATTCGGGTTCAGTTAGAGCCCAACGGCTCGCTCGGGTTCAGTTAGAGTCAACGCCTCGCACACACGCGCGTACGTGTACGAGAGAAACGCGCATCACTCGGCCCTCGACCTCCCACCGTAACCGGGAACTCCTCGAAATTTCCCTCCCCCTCGCTTCTACCACAGTTTTTTCCGTCATGGACGGCCCAAAGAATGTCATGCAGCTGCGTCTCTGGCCCGCCCAGGACGAAAAGCCCATTTTCTGTCATGGTTTTTTGTCATAGAAGTAGGAGCCCACCACATCTATGATGATACCGGGTTTTGTCACAATTATCGTCAAAGAAGTGTCACATGTATGACAGAAAAAAATTTCGTTCGGCCCAAAATGTCACGGATGTGTTTTTTTTGTAGTGACATTTTGGGCCAAACGAATTGTTTTTCTGTCATACTTATGACACTTCTATGACGATAATTGTGACAAAACCTGGTATCTTCATAGATTCGGTCGGCTCCTACTTCTATGACAGAAAATCATGACGAAAAATGGGCTTTTCATCCTGGGCGGGCCGGAGACACAGCTGCATGACATTCTTTGGGCCGTCCATGACGGAAAAACCATGGTAGAAGCGAGGGCGAGGAAAATTTCGGGGAGTTCCCGGTTACGGTGGGTGGTCGGGGGCCGAGCGACGTGCGTTTCTCTCGTGCACGTACACGTGTGTGTGCAAGGCGTTGGGCTCTAACTGAACTCGAGCGAGGCGTTGGGCTCTAACTGAACCCGAGCGATTTCACTAGCTATGTTACTGAACCCGAATGATTCCTTCGGTACTGCTGCTAACTAAAGCCGATCGATGTTGCCTCTGGATGTATAGTGAGCGTTGCTGGGGGGGTTGGATGAACAGTTCCCGATGGGGGTAGATGAACAGGACCCCGTGGTGTTGCCTCTGGATGAACAGGACCTCGATCGATCGAGCCAATTGGGGCTGGATGAACAGGACCCCATGGAGGCCTGGATGAACAGGACCACCCCGTGGAGGGCTAGATGAACAGTAGATAATGGAGGACTGGATGAACAGTAGCCCGTGGAGGGGTGGTTGAAGAGGATCCCGTGGAGAGGGCTGGTTGAACAGTAGCCGGTGGAGTAGCGCGCGGTGGAGGCTGGATGAATAGGAGCTCGTGGATGAACAGTCGCAGGTGGAGGCTGGAGGAGGTCGACGGTGAATGAACAGTAGCCCGTGGAGGCTGGAGGGGGTCAACCGTGGAGATGAACAATATCCCGTGGAGCCCCGTTTTGTGGTATGCCACACCGCTCTCGATGAACAGGACCCCCATTTCGACCATAGGGCTGCAACACAAGTCTGTTTCATCCGTTTTGCGGTACGCCATACCCCTCCCGATGAACAGGACCCCCGTTTCAACCGTAGGAGGTCCGTTTCCTTCGGTTTGCGGTACGCCAGACCCCTCTCGATGAACAGGATGCCGTTTCGACCGTGGCTAGTAGAACACAAGCCGTTTCCTCCGTTCTGCGGTACGCCAGGCCACGTTTCCATTGGCTATTCCATCCAAGCCCTCTCGTTGAACACGACGACGCATTCCGTTGAGACCCAGCCGGTTGGCTCCCCATGAACACGACGACGACGCTGTTTCTCCATTCCGACCCAGCCATGTACACGAGCCCTGGCCGTACATATGCGCGAGTAGGTGTTCGAGACCCTGCCCGTGTGTACGTACATAGCCGTATTTTCTTTCTTGCACACTGGCCGATGTACGTACGTGTACATTCTATGTGCGCGCCTCTACTACGAATCATGCGCGCCTCTACATGGACCAGTATGTACGTGCACGTTCGCGACCAGAATGACAATGCTACGTACGATTCAACCAGGTGGGTCCCGACTGTCAGGCACTTCCTTGCGTGCGAAGATGTAGCTGGTGGGTCCCAACAGTCAGGGGGGCGAATCGCTTTTTTCCCGGACGCACTTGCTTGCGTGCGAAGATGTCGCTGGTAGGTCCCAACAGTCAAGGGGGAACGGTTTTTTGCGAAATACGGTTGCCCGTCTAGTGGGTCCCTGCTGTCACGTGGAATCATTATTTTCCGCATAATAAGGGGGCACTTCCTTCCTGCGGCCATGGACCCAGCTGTCAGCCTCTCCACGTACAGTCCACGTCCGATGGAAGCCATTCCTTGACCACATTGACCACGCCGCACAGAGAGCACCAGGGCGGTGGACGATGGCGAGGCCTAGGAAGGGGACGACGCGGAGCCGGGAAAGACGCGGCAGTGGATGCCCACGCGTAGAGGAGTTGAGGGTTCACTGGTTTGCTGCGGTGTGAGGCTTCCGTTGCCGCAGAATAATAGGGGGTGTGGGCGAGTAGAGGCAGGGGTGAGGCGTCCGCAGCATCGTAGCCGGCCACGGGAGGCAGGAGCACGAGGCACGACCGGCGCTGGTTTGGGTGACTGGAGCAAGAAGACCAGAGGTTGAAGAAGCACTACGGCCGTTGCATGTACATCGTACGGTCACTGGAGCTAGAATCGTTCATACTGACTAAGTTGACAAAGCCCTCTGTCCCCGTCAACTTAGTTGGCTCGCAAGTCAGCCTCCCACTATTATGGGTCCTAGGTAGCAGGGGCTATTCATTTTTTTATGTGTAATAAGGAGGCACTTCCTTGCGTGCGAAGATATAGCTGGTGGGTCCGACCTGTCAGCGGTGGGAGCATTTTTTCACGAAATACAGAGGCCCTTTCGGTGGGTCCCAGCTGTCAGTTAGATGAATCATTATTTTGCGCATAATAAGGAGGCATTTCCTTGCGTGCGGCCATGGACCCAGCTGTCAGCCTCTCCATGCACAGTCTACTTCCGATGGTGTCGTTCATTGACCATATTTACCCCTCCGCGCCGAGCGCATCCAAGGTGGTGGACGACGGCGAGGCCCCGGACAGCAACGAGCCGGAGATGGGAAGACACAGGAGTAGAGACGCAGACGGAGAGGTGTACGAGGGTTAACTGGTTCTGGTGTGGTGTGGTTCGGCAGTCGATGGAGAAGAACAGGAGGTGTGGAGGGCTGGAGGGATGGCCTGGCCAATGGTGGAGTAGCGCTTCACAATGAAGGGTGCTAAGCAGAGCTGCTAGCAGCAGGAGGCGGGAGCAGGTGGCCCCGGCGGCGCTGGAGGAAGAAGACGAGAGATTGAAGATGGATGCCGGCCATTGGATGTAAATCCAACGGCTAACGATGTTAGAATCATTTGTTGACTAAGTTGACAACGACTTGCATTGGCTTCGACCTATTGGCCCCCATTTCAGCCTCCAAAAATGTGGCACGTATTCAACCCATTTTTTCAGAATTTACAGTCTTTTTTTTGCGGGGTAGAATTTACAGTCAATTTGATCTCTTTTTTTAGTTACAGTCCATTAGCTGGGCTGGGTGAACAAATAATGTAGCATCCATGCGGGTCATTTATGTTTTTCCTAAAAAATTACAGGCCATTTGCACTTTCTCGAAATGCACGATTTTGCTGGGCTGATTCCAATTATAATGTTAGGGTGGGCGCATCAATGTTATCAAAAAATAAACAGGGGCTAAGCATTTTGTTATATATTTAAATAATGAGTGATTTATTATTACATTGGTTCTTAAATATTACCAAGCTTTTTTACACAATCACCAGGATTTTCGTTGCCAAACAAATCAAGGATTTTATTGTTAAGAAATTATTTTTATAAGTTAATAAGATGTGGGATATTCTTTTCTTACATATGTAAGTATCTGTTAAATATATGATGACAATAACAATAATATATAATAACATATAAAATAATTTAAATATACATAATATAGTTAGAAGGGAAACATAAGTTGGACCAGGCGTTCCTATTCTTATATAGAAAAATAGAACAGACCTCTGTGTTTTCTTCAAAAAAAAATTGGGCTGCCGATGTTTCAGGAAAAACAAAACCTCGGATGGGAGGTCCATGGGCCGGTCGATACATGACGGCCCTCAAGAAAATACAAACAGGCCTATGGACCTCCCATCCGAGGTCGTGGGCTGCGCATGTTAAAAAAGAAAGCCTACACGGGGCAGCCCAAAACCCAGCTGATACTTGCTGCCTGAGTGATAATAAATGATACCTGCCAGCTCCCCAGCTTCGTTGTGACTTTATCTCCTAGTAGCAAGATGCCCATGCGTTGCACGCACCAAGATGCATTGTATGAGTAGTTTATCTTGTGGGAGAAAAGGATGAACGAGGGAAGGCCTTATTTGCAAATCTGGAGAGGGGTGTGGGTATCTTTTTGCAAAATTGCCATTGTTTCCTTCCTATCTATCAGATATAAATCGGACGGCCTATATTGCAGGATGGCAGGCACACCATCATCACCAACTTCGTTTTTTATAAGAGTAGAGATAGTAACTACGTTGAAGCACCTAAAAAAATGTAACTATGTTGACAAACCCATGGGCCCCAATGTCAGTATAGCATTAGGAGGAAGTATTTTTTTGATGAGGCACTTGCGTGCGTACGGCCATAGACCTGGTGGGTCCCGACTGTCCGCCTCTCCACGCACAGTCCTCTCCAGATTCCTCTCGTTCAACATGTTCACAACGGCAGACAGCGGCATCGCGGCAACCGCACAAAAGGCGTAGGAGGAGATCACCACCAGGAAGTGCCTTATTAGTAAGGAAACAACTGAACTAGCCTAGTGGCTGAGTGACACTACCCGACAGCTGTTCCGCCCGGGTTCGATTCCACCTGTGTAGTGAAAATATCTCCAAATTTTTTGCCTCTGCCTTTATTGACATGTGGGTCCCAATTGTCATCTATGCACACCACGTCCAACAATTGCCAAAACTTCGTCCCTCGTTTTCTCTATTTTTCGCACACTCGACATTGTGTGGGCATTTTGAAAATAGCATATCTTTTTGACTGTGCATCATATGAAGATGTGCTATGCATGAATGTTGCTCATCATGATGTTAACTGGCTGGTAGTTCCAATTTCGACCATGAATAAAACTTACAACATGATGTTAACACTATTTGAAAAGGCCGTGTTAATATAAATGCCCTGCCTCTGGAAGTTGCAGTTTCTTATCTGAAACTGAACTTGGAGTTTCTTATCTAAAACCGAAACTTTCAGTTTCTTCTTTGAGAATCACATTATCTGCACTTTTATACTCCTATGAAACTACAATTTTGAAGTGCTAAAAATAGATCTCTAGAATTCATAAAATACTTCATATGCTCAATACTTCAAATCTGAAATTCAAAAGACATTCATACCTGAAATTACTCTCAAAATACACAACAGAAAACACAATTCACAACCTACAAATAATAACAGCCCTAAGCTCCTCCTGACAATTCACAATCTTCCCGACTATTGGGCTGGGGGGGCAGTCCCTCCTATTCCTTGGCGGCAGACAGCTGCCCCGTGAGACGATGTGAATGGCGAGGGAGAGGATGGCGGGGAAGCATCATCGGGCCAACTGTTTTTCTCCTGTTGCAGTTGGGTTCGCTCGACAAAGACTCCACCGGCTCGCTCTAGCATGACACCCTCACAAACAGCAGCCTGTAGATGCTCGATCATTCAATCTCTGGTGGATGCTCCATCTGGGATCGATAATCCCACCACCGCTCCCTCACAATCGGATTCAGTGAATCTATTTGCTCCATGGCCCAAAGGAGCAACTCTATGTACTCCCACGTGACTCCCTTCAGGAGTATCGCTGCCTTTTCGCTCTATTGCAGATATTTCTCCATGGTTGTCGCCGTCGCCGCTAGTTGGTCCTTGTTGTCAAACCAAGACTGTATCTCCAACATCCTAGCTAGCTTCACAGGGTCGCCGTCTGTGATCCTCACGTATCGGTTGTACTCCTCCATCGATCTACTATCTTTCTTGACGAGTTCAGTTAGAGGTTTAGCAACCTTGGAGAAGTTCTCGACGAAGTGGCGGCAGTAGCTCACTGAGCCAAGGAAACTCCGAACATGCTTGACCGTTTCAGGTGGACTCCAATTAACAACGGCACGATCTCCCTCGGGATTGACAACAATACCCTTACCAGAGATTACATGGCCTAGGTAGGTCACTTCTGGCAACCAGAATTCACACTTAGAGAATTTGGCGTAAAGGCGATGCTCTCGAAGTTTCATCAATACCAGCCTTAGCTGCTCAACATGTTCTTCCTCATTCTTGGAGTAGATGAGTATATCATCGAGGTAAACCACGACGAATTTATCCATGTACTCCATGAAAATCGAAATTCATTAACCGGGAGAAGGTGGCTCGGGCATTGGTTAAGCCGAAGGACATGATAGTGTACTCATATTGGCCATAACGAGTAACAAAGGCCATTTTGGGAATGTCCCCATTCTTGATTTTGATTTGATGGTAGCCCAACCTCAAATCCATTTTGGATAAGACTGAGAATCCAGCGAGCTGGTCATACAGATCATTGATCCTGGGGAGTGGATATTTGTTCTTTATGGTGACTGCTACCTCTTGAGCATGCGTTGGTTTTCCCTTGAAGAGGAAAGGGTGATGCAGCAAAGTAGCGTAAGTATTTCCCTCAGTTTTTGAGAACCAAGGTATCAATCCAGTAGGAGACAACACGCAAGTCCCTAGTACCTGCACAAACAAACAAGAACCTCACAACCAACGCAATAAAGGGGTTGTCAATCCCCTCACGGTCACTTATGAAAGTAAGATCTAATGGTGATAATAAGATAAATATTTTTGGTATTTTTATTATATAGATTGGTGTCGGTGTACTAGAGTAGGGGTACCCTAGTATCCCGAACTTGTGCACGGGCAGTCGCAGCGTCCCGCGGCAAGGCTTGCCGGGTGACCGCCAAGGTCCTCCGTGGTTCCTTTGGAGCCATTCAAGAACAAAGTATCCAAGTCAAAGAGACAAGACCCCGGCAAGAGGAGCTTGCCGGGAAGGCCGACCCAGGCACCTCAAGACCCCGGCAAGAGGAGCTTGCCAGGAAGGCCAACCAAGGCACCTCAAGACCCCGGCAAGAGGAGCTTGCCGGGAAGGCCAACCAAGGCATCTCAAGGAACTTGCCGCGACGCACCTCGTGTCCCGGCAAGGCCTGGTGAGCGACAAGCTCCCGGACGCGGCAAGACAACGACCGCGGCAAGGCGCTTGCCGCAGCAAGCCACCACCCCGTGCCCGCGCTCCAGCACATCCACCAATGTGTCGCGCTGGGACCCTTCCAGGCGTATGTGGCGGGAGGCTGCGCAGCCAGCGGCGCGCGGTGGCAAGCGGCGCTGACAAGATTGCCGTCGTGGCGGGCGGTGGCGTCCCTGACGGTCCCTTCTTGCACTGTTTAGGCGACAAAGACGGGCATTTAATGCCCTTGTCCCCTGCCGTCAGGGTTAGGTATGATACACTGTAGCAGGTAGCTGTACCTACTACAGCGCCTTTCCAGTTTTACCCTTTGCCTCCGTTGCCACCTGTCGGTGAACCCTTGAGCATATAAAAGGAGGCCCATGCGCAACGTAGAGGGGGGAGCTAGTTCAAGAACACTCATGCTCGGTCTCGTTAGCTGCTGGTGTGTACTGTAGCACTCCGCGCTCCCGAGCAAGAAATCAATACAAACCACAAAGCAGGAGTAGGGTTTTACGCATCCGTGCGGCCCGAACCTGGGTAAACCGCTCGCGTGTTTCGCCTCGATCTGCTCTTTGTGCGACCTCCGCCCCCGCCGAACCGAAAGGGACCCGGCCCGCCGGTCCCATAGGTGCTCGTGGATCAGTACCCCGACATCTTTGGCGCGCCAGGCCCGCCGAAGAAGAAGGCTTCGGAGGCGGCTGCTCTGTCCGCGCCGAACCCACCACCGCCGGAGCAAACGGCTGATGGGGCAGGCGCCGGCGGAAGAATGGGCGTCGACGAGGGAGCTCACGGTGCTGCCAGGTCCAAGGACAAGGCTGCGCTGCCCATCGGCGGCGTGGCCGGCTCCCACAACGACCGGGCGCACTCCAAGACCTCGGCATCCGTGCATGCACCGCGCCCATCTCAGGAGGCGCGGGACCGGGAGCGTCATGGTATGCACGGTACCATGCGTTTGCTGGACCAAAATCAAGCTGGTGGATCTCGAAGTGCTCAAGACCACCATGCACACCAACATGCTGGCGCGAGCGAGACACGGTCGCCTGGACGGGATATTGCTCCTTCTAACATAGTTAGAAGTCCGAGCATATCCCGCTCCTCGCACCATTCGCCACCACCACCCGCCACTGCAGCAGAAGCTTTGGCGCGAGCTCAACTACTCCTAGACTACCCTCCAACGGCAGACAAGATCGACGACTGGAGGGCCACCATCCAGAGTCTCATCGGCTTCGCCAACGGCGACACTCAACAGCAGCCAAGCGCGTCGCAGCCGCGGCCAGTCAGCCAGGCACAAGCCGGTGGCGACAAGATCGGTGGGGGTGCAACCTCTGTGCACTCTCCGCCCCGAAGGCCAAGATCGCCGACTCACCGAATCCACCTCGACAGCGACTCCACCGCATCATCAGATCCGCGAGCTCGTCGCGATCAGCGCCAAGTTCTTCATGAACGACAGCAAGAAGACGCTCGTACTCGCATCGAGCGCCGAAGAGAAGCGCGGGGTCAATCAGACCAGCGCGCTGGGCCCTCTGTCGACATGCATGCGCCAGGGGAACCAGGCGACTTGCCGTACGCAGTAGGTTGCCCTGTGTTCACTCGTGAGCTGCGGCAAGTCCAGTGGCCCAGCACGAAGAATTTCAGGCCAGACGTACCAGAGAAGTATGACGGCAAGGCGCATCCATCGGAGTTCCTCTGCATCTACACCATCGCGGTGCAGGCTGCCGGGGGGCGGGACGACAAGATCCTCGCCAACTACTTCCCGCTGGTGCTCAAGCCCAACGTCAGGTCCTGGCTCATGCACTTGCCAGAAAACTCCATATCCTCCTGGGCAGACCTATGCCATCAGTTTGTCGGCACCTTTACAGGCGGCCACAAACATCATGGCCAAGAGAGTGACCTTCATCTGCTCGCCCAGAAGGAAGGAGAGCCCCTGCGCAAGTACATTCAGAGGTTCAGCCGTGTACAGTACAACATCCCAGATGTCCACCCCGCCGCGGTCATCAGCGCGTTCCATCAGAACGTGCGTAATCGCAGGATGCGGGAGGAGATGGCGATGTGCAGGATCAGAGACGTCAGTGAGCTGTATGCCCTGGCCGACAAGTGTGCACGTGCTAAGGAAGGGAGGAAACTCCCTGGAGAGAATACAGGAGCAGAAGGATCTGACAGTGCGGATGCTACCCCGGCAAAGAAAAACCAGCGGCGGAACAGGAAGAAGAAAGGCAAAGATGTGCTAGTCGTTGAGCAGTCTGGCAACGAAGGTGGCGCCAACAGAGCCAGGGCTGGTAGCTCCGGCAAGGAGATTGCCGCATGCACCAACTGCCAGGCTGTGGCGGTCGCCGACAAGCAGGACAGCACCGACAAGCAATACTGCAAGATCCACCGCACCAAGGGCCATGACCTCCAGAGCTGCAAGAAGGTCGAGCAGTTTGTCTAGCAGCAAAAGGCTGAATACGAGCGACGCGACAAGGAGAGGGCCCAAGGAGGTGCTGGAGAATCCGGCAAGAAGCGCGCCGGCCGGGGAGGACGCCGCGGCAAGGCCAAGCAGCGGCAAGGAGACAGACCTCCCCGCGGCCGCGACAAGGATGAAGATGACGACGATGACGACGAAGACATGGATGATGTCGAGACCAGTGAGCAGGAGTTCCGGAAAGCCACAGAGGTCTTGTGCGTTGACGGCGGTGCTTCTCTGCATACTTCACACCGCCAACTCAAGCAGTGGGTGTGGGAAGTCAATGCGGCGGAACCACCTGTCGAGTCACGCAAGCTTCTGAAATGGTCCAGCACGCCTATCATCTTCGACATTGAGGACCACCCTGATCGCACAACTGCGGTCGGGTGCTTGCCGATGTTGGTTTCACCAACTATCCGCAACCTCAAGGTCACTAAGATGCTAGTTGACGGCGGGGCCGGCTTGAACCTGATCTCCTCCGCTGTACTCTAGAAACTCCAGATCCCTGACTGCGAGCTTGAAAAGACCGGCACATTCCAAGGAATCAACCCGGGAAGGAGCAAGCCGAAGGGGAAGGTCACGTTGCCAGTAACATTTGGCAGCAAACTGAACTTCAAGACTGAGAGGGTCACTTTTGACGTTGCCGATATTCCATTGCCTTACAATGGGATACTTGGCCGTCCAGCACTCGCCAAGTTCATGGCGGCCTCTCACTATGCATACAACATGCTGAAGATGCCAGGCCCGATAAGCGTCATCTCTGTCCCTGGCGACAAGAAGGATGCTCTTATCTGCGCCGACAGGATCTACCGGGAAGGCAGCAGCCGCAGCGGATCGCAAGCCACTTGCCGTTGAAGCTCCCGGGGGGAAGAAGACCAAGTCCGGCAAGAGTTCTGATGCCTACTCCGGCAGGCGCACCTCCTCGGAGTGCTGCGCTGCCGTCGAGGACGCACCATCGAGCTCCACCGGCAAGTGTAAGAAGACAATGGCAGCTCCGCCAAAGACGAAGAGGGTGTCCGCCAAGGAGGACGGCACTGGTGGTACCTTCACCATCAGTGCCACTCTCGACCCTAAATAGGAAAGCGCGCTCATTACTTTCCTGCGGGCGAATGTCGACGTGTTTGCGTGGCAACCGTCTGACATCCCCGGTGTTCCCAGGAAAGTAATTGAGCACCATCTTGCCGTTTGTCCTCATTCACGGCCCGTCAAGCAGAAGTTCAGGAAGCAAGCAGTGGAGCGCCAAGAATTTATTGCAGAAGAGATCAAGAAGTTGGAAGCAACAGGCCTTGTCAGAGGAGTGCTCCATCCTACGTGGTTGGCCAATCCTGTAGTCGTGCGCAAGGCGAACGGGAAATGGAGACTTTGTATCGATTTTACCGATGTTAACAAAGCTTGTCCCAAAGACCCATTTCCTTTGCCGCGCATTGACCAGATTGTTGACTCCACAGCTGGATGTGATTTGCTTTCATTTCTTGACGCATACTCAGGATACCATCAGATCTTCATGGCAGAAGAGGATGAGGAGAAGACCGCATTTATTACTCCATGTGGCACGTACTATTTCATACGAATGCCTTTCGGATTAAAAAATGCTGGTTCAACATTTGCAAGAGTAGTCCATGTCGCTCTTGAGCCACAAATACACAGAAATGTAGAAGCCTATATGGATGACATAGTGGTCAAGAGCAAGGACAAGGCAACTCTGATCCAAGATTTAGATGAGACCTTTGCAAATCTGCACAAGATCAGCCTCAAGCTCAATCCAGAGAAGTGTGTGTTTGGAGTTCCCTCCGGCAAGCTTCTCGGGTTCTTCGTGTCTCAGCGGGGAATTGAAGCTAATCCCGACAAGATCAAGGCCATTGAGCAGATTGAAGCACCAAAGCGCGTCAAGGATGTGCAAAGACTTGCCGGTTGCGTGGCTGCTCTCAGCAGGTTTATCTCTAGGTCTGCTGAGCGCGCCCTGCCATTTTTCAAATTATTGAAAAAGGCAGGTCCAATGAAATGGACTCCGGAAGCGGAGGCTGCGCTGCAAGACTTGAAGAGATACCTGTCCTCCCCTCCAATACTTGTCGCACCTAAGCCACAAGAGAAGTTGCTACTGTATATAGCGGCAACCAATCAAGTGGTTAGTGTTGCGTTAGTAGCAGAGAGGGAGGCGGATGACGAGCCAGCAACCACGGCAGGCGCATCCAGCGACAAGCAGGGGGCTTCCCTGACAAGCTCTGGTCCTGACAAGGATGGATCTGCGCAGACGCGCGAAGAGATACAGAAGAAAATGGTGCAGCGCCCAGTCTACTTTGTCAGTTCCCTTCTGCAGGGGGCTAGGTCAAGGTACTCTGGCGTGCAGAAATTGCTTTTCGGCCTTCTCATGGCCTCGATAAAGCTGCGCCATTACTTCCAAGTACATGAGATTACAGTTGTCACTCGCTTTCCGCTGAAGAGGATACTAAAAAATCCAAAAGCGACAGGCAGGATTGTTGAGTGGGCACTGGAGCTGTCAAGCTTTGGCCTCAAGTTTGAGAGTACTTCAACTATCTAGAGCAGAGCATTGGCAGAATTTATAGCAGAATGGACGCCAACACCAGATGAAGAAATTCCAGAAACGAGCATCCCCGTCAACGAAGCAGGCAAAGAGTGGCTGATGTACTTTGATGGTGCCTTTTCGCTGCAAGGCACCGGCGCTGGTGTGCTGCTTGTCGCACTCACCGAAGAGCACCTCAAGTACGTAGTCCAGATGCACTTTCCCAAGGAGCAAGCAACAAACAATACCGCAGAGTATGAAGGCTTGCTTGCCGGTCTCAGGATCGCGGCAGACCTTGGGATCAAGAAGCTCATTGTCAGGGGCGACTCGCAGCTTGTCGTCCGCCAAGTGAACAAGAGCTATCAGATTCCGTTGATGGAAGCTTACATCGACAAAGTGAGAAAGCTAGAAGAGCACTTTGACGGCCTACAAATGGAGCATGTTCCAAGAGCTCAGAACGCCATTGCCGATGGCCTGTCAAAGTGTGCCGCACTTAAGTTACCTGTCGAACCAGGGATCTTTGTGCTCAAGCTAACTCAACCGTCTGTAACGCCATCAACTGGACAGAGCAAGAAGAGGAAGTTGATTTCTGGTGACTATTTGCCGGCAGAGCTTCCCGAAGCCGCCGCCAAGAAGGTCCTCAAGATCAACGCCAAGAGTGCTGAGGAGCAGTCTGCTCCGGCAAGCCCTAGGGTTTGTTCCGTTGAAGCAGAAGCTCCCGACAAGTTCTGCTCCGGCAAGCTTGC